>NW_023504459.1:0-4598 GCF_004664715.2 Peromyscus leucopus | reverse complement strand
TCTCTCTCTCTCTCTCGTCTCTCTCTATCCTCTCTCTCTCTCTCTCTCTCTCTCTCTCTCTCCATGATTTGCTCTTTTAAGGTCTCTAAAGGTCTTTCATGTTTCCATTCATGAGTTTTTTTAAAATTCTAAATACCTTTATCTTGTCTTCAAGGCCCACCATTCTATCTTTACATGGCCCATTCTGTTGGTGAGGCCTTCCGCTGAGCATTTGCTTTCACCAGTGACATTTTTTTTCATTTTCATTTTCTGCTTCATTTCAGTTTGGATTTTCTATCTCATTATTGAACTCTCTCTTCATAATAAAAGTTGATATCCTCACTTTATTCACCTCTTTCTTTGTGCGTGTTCTCTTGAAATGTGAGCTGCTGCTTCCGTCCTCTCTAAAGTGATCCCATTTTTATTCATGCTGTCTTTGAATTCTATTAACGTTTGCATTCTTCTTTTCTTTGGATAATGTTTTTATTTATTCTTTGAGAATTTCATACAGTATAGTTTGATCATCCTCTTTTCCTTCTCCAAACTCCTCCAGATCTTCCACACCTCCTTACCCACCCAACTTCATCTTTCTCTTAATAAAACCCAAAACTATAGAGACCAGTTTGTGTTGGTGACTACACCTGATAATGGAGTCAGCCCTGGAGTGTGGTTGGTATATCTAGTGTCACCTCATTGAAGAAAACTGATTTCCCTCTCTAGCAGCTATCAATTGTAAATAGCTTCCTGGTTAGGGGTGGGACTTCATGCCCACTTCCCTCCTCCATGCTGGGATTTTTGTCTGATTTGAATGTGTAGAGGTCCCATGCATGCTGTCATAGTCTCTCTGAGTTCACATGAGCACCCACCCTGCTGTGTCTGAAAAATGCTATTTCCTTGAAGTTATCCATTACCTTTGTTTCTTAACAATTTTTTCCATCCCCAATCTGCATAGACCCCAGGGCCTTGAGTGGACAGGAGTGATACAGACATCCCATTTAAGGTTGAGGAGTCTAAATTCAGAATTTTTAATGCACACTGTCCAGTTGGGGGTTCACTGACATTTGCTATGAGACGAAGCTTCTCTGATGAGGGTGGAGTAATGCTTTGATCTGTGGGTATAGCAATATGTCATTAGATTCATTTTAGTGCTGTGTTCATTTAGCAGAAGAGTACTAGCAGTGTTTCCTCTAGGGCCATGACCTATCTAGCATTGGGTTTCATTATCAGTGTTAGGTATCCATTTGTGGAGCAGGACCTAAGTCTAATAATAAAGGCGGTTTGTTACTCCCATAACGTTTGTACCACTGCTGCACCAGTGGGTACGTTTTGCCAGGCAGGTGACTATTACAGCTCACAAGTTTGTACCTGGGTGAGACTGATGATTACTTTTCTCCTTTTCTAGTATACATAGGGCCTTCAAGCCCTAAGAATGCTATCCAGTAAGGCGAAGCTTCTGGTTGAGTAACTAACTATACATCTCCATGTTCTATAATAGAATTATGTAGTGTTGTCTTAGTCACTGTTCTATTGATATGAAGAGACACCATGACCATGGCAACTCTTGGTGTTTTTGGTTTTTTGAGACAGGGGTTCTCTGTGTAGCTTTAGAGCCTTTCCTGAACTCACTCTGTAGCCCAGTCTGGCCTTGAACTCACAGATCCACCTGGCTCTGCCTCCTGAGTGCTGGGATTAAAGGCTGTGTGCCACCACTGCTAGGCTTGACCATGGCAACTCTTATAAAGGAAGGCATTTAATTGGGACTTGCTTCCAATTAAATTTCGAAGTGTAATCTATTGTCATCATGGCAGGAAGCATGGTGGCACACAGGAAGACATGGTGCTGGAGGAGTAGCTGAGAGCTCTACATCTGGATTCACAGGCAGCAGGAAGAGATGGGATTGGCTTTTGAAACCCTAATGCCTGTTCCCACAGCGCACATTTCCTCCAACAAGGCTACACCTATTCCAACAAAACCACACTTCCTAACCCTTTCAAAATAGTGCCACTCTCTAATCATTTAAATATTTAAGCATATGAGGGCCATCTTCATTCACACCACCACGGGTATATACAGCAATAGGATCTTGCTGTCAAGTTGTAGAGAATAACCAATAGCATTGACTGTAACGTTTGGGAGTGTGTGTATGAGACCTATTGGCAAACAGTTCAAAAAGATGTAACACATTCTTGGTACTGGGGTTTTATTTGGTAGCATATGATGTATAGTTAGGATTTTGCAAACCCCCATTACATGGTAATTTCACTTAAATTCCTTTTATGCATGTATATATTGTAGGATGCTTCTGAAGTAGGTTTCCACAATTTCCACATGGCTTTTCTAAAGGCTTTCAGTGTCCCTTGTCCCTCCCCACATTTCCTCCTTTATCCTGCCCCCCTCACTCTTCCACTTAGTCCTCCAATTCTAGTTTATCCCTTTATAACATTATTTCCTATTTTTCCTTTCCTGAATGATCCCCTTTTCTTCATGGTTCCTTTGACCTCTACTCCATGGGTATTCCAAATGAAACATATATAAAGCATAAAAGCATCCATATATGAGAGAAAACATGCAGTGTTTGTCTTCTGGAACTGGGCTACCTCACTGAAGATAAGTTTTTCTCAATCTATCCATTTACCTGCGAATTTCATTTTTTCTCAACAGATGAATAAGATTCCATTGTATAAATGTACCACATCTTCATTATCCACTCATCAGTAAATAGATACCTAGGCTGTTTCAAATTCCTGACTATTGTGAATAGATCAGCGAGTCTCTGTAATAAGCAAGTCTCTGTAATAAGTTGTGGAATTTTCCAGCAGTTAGCTAGATCTTGGGGTAGATCTACTTTCAGAGTTTTGAGAAACCTCCTCACAGACTTACAGGTGGCTCTATCAGTTTGCCCTTCCTCCAGCAATGGATAAACGTCCCCCTTTTCTGAATTCTCGTCAGCGTCTTCTGTCATCTGTTTTATTAGCCTTGGCAGTTCTTGCTTCAGGAAGATGAAATCTCCAAGTGATTTTAATTTGTCTTTTTCTGATAACTAAGAATGTTGAACATTTTAAAAAGCATTTCTCATACATTCACAGTTCATCTTTTGAGGACTCTCTGTTTAAATACATGTCCCGTTTTTAAATTGGGTTCTTTGTTTTCTCGACATGCAGTTTTTTTGAGCTGTTTATATCTTCTAGATGCTAACCCTCTGATTTCAGGAATGAGTGGGTGCTTTGCGTAGTCCTGCGATAGAAAAGGGGTGTCTCATTTATTAGGAACACAACACTCTGATCTCGGGAGTGGGCAGCTGCTCCATGCAGTACTGTGCAGGCACTTGAAAGTTTGCTTGGTTCAGAGGGGTGCCGGCCTCTTACCTCAGCTGCAGGCAGTCACTCTCCGTGGCTCCGCAGCTTTCGGGTAGTGCGGTTCTAAGGTTGGCTTTACCATTGCCTCTGGCCTTAGGTTCAGGGAAACGTTATGTGTGGTTGGTGGTGGTATGTACTGGGGTCATCAGAGGGGCTAGCTCCTGACCTGACTAGTGTTTGGGCTCTCTGAGTGGTTCTGCAGAAGCCGGGGGTGGGTGTCAGGGTCGGCAAAGATGTCAATCTCTGACTTCAGATGGAGGTCGGCTCCTTGAAGTTTTCTATCTATGAGGGATTGGGGTACTGTGAAAGCAGGGTCTTTGGCATACGTGGTAGTGCTAAGGTTGGGTGTGGTATCACAGGATTGTGCCTCTGCCTTCTTTAATGGATGTGCACTCTGGTTTCATGGCTGCAGGGCGCTGGGTCCTGGATCAATAGGGACACTGACCTCTGACCTGCTGGGTGTGTAGGTGCCCTATGGTCCTCCTCATGGCCACTTGGTTTTTGGCTGGACGTTTCTACAATTTAGACCTTACATTAAGGGATGAGTTCTGTATTGATCTAATTTTCACACAGAATGGGAAGTGGGGATGCAGTTTCATTCATTTTGTGGATTTCCAGTTTCCCAGAACTCTTTGCTGAAGATGCTACCTCTTCTCTAACACGTTTTTTGGAATGATTGTCAAAAGGCAGACAGCTAGGGCTTGGAGGGATGACTCAGTGATTAAGAGTGCTTATTGCCTCGGAGAGGACCCAGGTTTAACTCCCATTCCCTACACAGTGTTCCCAACCATCTATAACTCCAGTTCCAGTGGCTCTAATACCTTCTTCTGATCTCTGTAGGCACCAGGTATCCATGTGTCACATATACACACATACGGGCAAAACACTCATAAACACAATACATAAAATACGTGCATCTAGAAAAGAAAAGGCCAATGGTTTTAGAGAGGTGTATTTCCAGGTCTTGTGTTCTCTTCCATCAACCTCCATGTTGAATTTTTGGTGACAGTACCACGCTGTTGTATTACGACTCTGCAGTATAATTTGAAATCAGATATTGTGGAATTTCTAATACTTCTTTTTCTTCTGGCTTACATTGACTTTGGCGGATCTTTTGTACTTTTGAGTGGAAGGAAGATGAAATTTTAGGATTATTTTTATGTGAAAAAAGTCAATGGAGTTTAAGGGAGACTACTTTGAAATTATAATGATTTTCACATAATTCTACCCATGGGGCATCTTTCCATAGTCTGTGGTCTTCAA
>NW_023504458.1:0-50000 GCF_004664715.2 Peromyscus leucopus | reverse complement strand
TTACAATTACAGGATAATGTGGGTGTGGCTCAGGGGTGGAGTATGGCTCAAGGGCAGTAGAATACTGGAGGCCCTGCCATCAATCCCTAGCACCCAAAATGAAAGGAAACAAAACATTTTTACTGAGCTCTCTGTCTCTTCAACTAGGTGGCCATGCAGACACCAACATATACAGATTTGGCAACGTCCTGAAGGGCAAGACCTTCACCTGCAAGGTCTAGCCCAGCAACTCCATGAAGGATGTCAAGACCAAGATCAAAGACAAGGAAGGGATCCCACCTGACCAGCAGTAGCTGGTATTTGCTGCCAGCGGATGGAGGGTAGCTGCACCCTTGCCAACAGCAAGGTCCAAAAAGAGTCCCACACTTCACCTGGTGCTGTGCCTGTGTGGTGGCCTAAAAGGCCATCCCTTTGCTAGTCTCTTCAGAAACACAACTCTGACAAGTCCATGCACTGCTGCCCACAAGTGCTGCCCACATCTGCAACCCTGTGTGGTCAATTGCCTCAAGAAAAAGGATGGCCACACCAACAACCTGTGCCCTAAGATAGTCAAATAACGCTGGGACCTTGTTTGGCCCAGGACTCCTGGGACACAATGAATATTTTTTGCCTGAAGCAGAAGGACTAAGGAAAGTGGTGATGCTAAGATTGGATTAGTGACATGGACCAGCGTATGAGTGCTGCTGCCAACCTTCAGTCCTGACTCTGACCCACATTATGCAAAGAGAACACTGTTCTTCTGTAGGTGTCCTCTGACTGCCATGCATGTGCTGTCGTTGTACCCAGAGTCCCCCAAAGACCACCAAAAGACCAAATCCGATGCAAAAGCCAGAGTCTTTGTATTGTTACGAGTTAACTTGGGACTCTCCATCCATCTGATGCAGCAGCAGAGCAGGAGAGACCCTGAGTAGCAATGGGGGCCGGTATAGGGAGCAGAGGAAGGGGGTGAAGCAAGGGGAGTTTGGGGTCTATTGACTACGTAGGAACAGATTCAGGATTGGTTTATGTGAATGGCAATCACATTGGTAATTTTTAATTGGCTAGGGTTAGTTGGGGGTTACAGATATCCACTTTTGAACTTGTCCAGGCTTTGTCCTTGAGCTGCCATGGGGGCTGGCTGGCCTCGCACATTCACATTACCCACGCACGCAGCTCTAAGTTGGTGAGGCGTCCCAGACAGTAAACAATTGGCCGATCCTGGAGTGGTCATAGTATGTGCAGAAAGGGAGCTACTGCAAGGACTTATGTTTTTTGTTTTCTTTTTGTTGTTGTTCATGCCCCTCCCAGAAACTGCTTGCTCAAGTCTCAGGAAACTGAAATTGAGGCCTGATCATTGAGAGAAGACTGAGCAGCCTGTTATGGCATCTGCTTGGTCCGTTCATTCCTCCCTTGAGTAGTATATCATCTCCCATCTTGGAGATGTTTCTTTTTGGTAAAAGACTTTATCATCAGGGTAGTAGATTATTTTAAAGACTAATCAGACCAGGATGTAAGAGGTTTCCATCATCAACAGCAAAGTGAGCCTCCCCTTATTCAGTTGTTGCCATCTGCAAGTGTGTCATGGGTCCAGGGGCTGATATTGGGATTCTAGCATCCTCAGTTTAGTGGTACCCAGACAGGAGTTATCATTTAGTTAAGGCATGGATGACATAAGAGCCAACAGTAATTAGCAGAAGCAGAAGGGCCAAAAGCCCTGTGATGGCTGACAGAGTTCCTTATCCTGAAGGAACTTGGAAATGAGAATGGGGACCAGTTATTACTTTATCTCAGGTTCTGTATGACAAGAAATTCCCTTTTGATCTAACATTCCAGGGAGGGAAACAAGGGCGATTTTTTTCTCTTCTGTAATTACTTCCTGTTGATGTTGGGGCATTGTTGTCATGGCCCTGGAGAGCCAGAATGTTAGTCAAAGGCAAGGAGGGAACATTTTATTGACCAGCTGAAGAGATGATATGTATATTGGCTGGACTGGTCCATATCAGCTTTCAGCAAGTTCAGGGCTCACAGTCATTTGGGTAGGTTGTCACCAGCAAATGATGCTTGGATGTGTCTGTCAGCCAAGTGGAAACCTGTTGAGACAGATATAAACTAGGAACTAAAATTTATGAATTTATTTGGAGCTTTCAGACCCATAGTCTCAGTAATTGCAGTACTATCAATTTGCATTGAAATCCATACTGTAGAAAAAGCAGGTAACAGGTATCTGTAAAACAACAGGAGTAGACTCATATTTTTGAGTCCTAGCAAAAGTTACAAATTTGGGTTAAAACCATGTACATTCCTTTCATCTAGAGAGCCAGGTATAGATTGGACTGAAATGTCTTTGGCCCGTAGCTTTAATTAATTAATTCATTGATCAATTAATTAACAAGGTGACTGCAACCTTGTGGAAGTCTCTGGTTGTCTGATGTTTCTAAGCTGACGAAGCTATAGCTAGTCTAGTCATCAGTGCCATCAGAGATCTGAGAAGGATACATTGTACCTGAGTGCAGACTTTCAAATCTATTTAAAAAACAACAGAGACTATCCATTACCCAGACCGCCATCATCCCAGGCTCCTGTAGTCTTCACAGCGTTGGCAGGACAGGTGTCAGGACAGCATCAGTCTTGGCTGCTGGGCCCATAACATTGTCTATTTTGGGCCGGATCCCTGGCAGCAGGTATTGACTCAGGGCATCTTGCCCAGTGGTCAGTGTTGTCAACAATTCAGGTGGCATCCTCATGTCATTCCATATCTTCTTTGGAGACCTTGGGAGTCATTACTAGGAGTTGGGAGTCTCTGTTATAGAAAGCTTTTTTATCAAATTTTTTTTTACCTTTACAGTTCAATTTACTATATATAGAAATAATTTGGGTTTTATAATTTCAATTAAGTTTTGAACTGAGATTACAATATTATATAAAAAGATTTTACATTAATTATTCTTAAGCATTCCAGATTGAAATGCGTAGATTTAACTTAGATTTATGGCAAACAGTCTTCAAATACAGTACAGACACTCTTAAGTTTACCTATCATTCACAGGTGAGATTTGCAGCTTTGGGCTGTTTTACATATAACCACTCTCCTATGCAGATGGCAAAATTGATGTGCCACAAAGCTCAAACCTGCACAGTCAAGCCAAGGACTCAAGTTGTACCATCCTTTTAAAGTTTTGGTGTTTCTGGACCACAACAATGCATAATACGAAGCAGGTAAGGAACAATTCCTCCTCCTCGTTAGTTCAAAGTTACATGGTAGCTTGGAATTTTGACTAAAACCCCTTACTACACCTTGGAAATGAGTCCAAGGGCAGCTAGATGACAATGGACTGGGGCTCTCAGTTCTTTTTCTAATTAATATAACCCATGATATTCAAGTGGGCAACAGTCAAATCAAAAATACTAAGCACCTACTGGTTTGAGATTGAAATTAGAGATTCATTCCATCCCTGGTGCATGAGCGGGCTTTTTGGAGCCCACTGCCTATGATGGGACACCTTGTGCAGCCTTGAGGCAGGGGAAAGGGCTTGGACCTGCCTCTACTGGATGTGCCTCCCCATGAGAGGCCCTTGCCTTCTTGTGGGGAAGGGGAGTAGGGGGAAGACTTGGAGGGGGAGGCTGGGGAGCAGGAGGAGGGAAGAGGATGATCTTTGATTGGTGTGTAAAATGAATGAAAAAATTTCTTAATAAAAAGAAAAGAAATTAGAGATTCGTGATCAATTTCTTTCCACCTTGAAATCAAGGTGTAAAAACCAGCTTTTTAAGTGTATCCCAAACTACACCTGTGTAGCACAGGTAGAGTTTTCTGTCCGTCGGCACCAAAGTGAAGTCACATTTCCTCTTGGGGACAGAAATTCCACTTGTGAACACAGAGTGAGGAAACGTGACCCCTGTGAGTTGTCTCATTCCTACTGTGATTCTGAGACCTAGGATTAACACACTAGCAGTGAACAAAGCAAATTCCTGGCCAGGGTGTCAGGTTACTGATGCTGACCCCCTCCCCACCACCATGCTTCAGTACAGAAAGAACTACTAAGCTGAACAAAAGGGAAATAATAACAGGAAACTAAAGGACCAGGTTCAAAGCAACAACAACCCCCTCTGATTGGATGCCATTACAGGTGAGCAACTGAAGAGAGTGTGCCTCACCTCCCCAAAGCCTCTGCATGTCAATGTCTGTGCGAGGGGCCTCGGGACTCTGGAAGTAGACATAGCCCTTCTTTAAGGTCGGGGTTCTGCAGTCCTCTGCAGTCTCATTCCCCTCCCCACCAAGTTTTCAGTGTTTAATAAAATCTCTATCAGCCAAAAGATTTGTAACTCAAAGGTCTACTAAAGTACTCTACGCATCCTATCTATACAGAAACACCTACCATTATTACAATCGCTTTATGCAGGATTAACATTTCTGGTGTTAAAATTGTTAAACATCATGCTTACTGCACATCAACTCTCCATAATAAATCTCAACTTCACAATGGCTTACCAAACACTTTTACTGAAATTACTAATTAAATAACTAAAAGTGTATTGAGCCAAACCAAACTTAAATGGGCTATAAAGAAAACTAACCCTCAAAACAGACCATACACACAACTACTTCAAAACTCCCTTTGCTAGCTAGCCCCCTTCCCAAAGTTTTAGCCTAAAAAACAGTGAAATCTACACAAAGTTTTATTGCAATCATATAAGGGTTACATTAGGTCAAATACGACAAATACTATGATGCAATTTTACATTTATTAAACTACAGTTCAAAGCACAAATTTACACATTCTAAATACACTAAATATATCTAATAAAGTCACACTGGTCTTCCACTCACATGTGATATATCTGGATGAAAGACATCAACTTTACAAGACTTTTAACAGGAACCCTTATTATAAAAACTGTGTACTTGTATGTAAATGATTTGATGGGGAACCCACTTAATGGGCTTCCATCTCCACTAAGTCATCCATTTTGTTGCATATTTTATTTTAAATGCTTAAGGGGTGGGTCAAACTGGTTTGTTTAAATCTGGATACATTATTTAAATCCTTCATTATCCCCAATGAATTATAGATGAAAGCTGATTTTTGTTTGTTCCCCAAATAGCTATTACTATGAATTTGTTTCCAAGGTAGTTAACAGAGTAAAGATTGATTGAATTTTTTCCCCACACTGAAATGTAGACCAGACAAGCTTAACCTGCGACTTCAGATCTAAAGAAGCATTAATGCCCGTTTAAGCTTCAGTGGAAAGGCTGTCTTCTTGGCTCAGCTGCAAAGAAGTTTTTCACCGTTGCATCTGAAGTAATTCCAGCATCTTGTATCTCATACCAATCACTGAATGACATTGTGTAATAAATAGCTGGCCTCTGAAAATCATCAAAAGCAGATGGTTTGTGGAAAGACTCTGCTTCAGTGTATCAAAGATAAGCCAATCTCCCACATTCAGCTCGGAAGAAGGCACTTTCCATAATTTGATCAAGCTCATCACAGGATGGACCCCAAAGGCTGCTTGTAAACAGAGGCTCATCTTCCTTGTATTTCTTGTGAATCTCTGGAATGGTATTTAAGTCCTCAAAGTTTACAAGCAAAGGAACCATAAACACTATCACTCATGTAACACACGAAGGCTGGTTCACCACTCCCATTGTTTTTTCTACTCCAGAGGAAAATTTATCATTTTCAACAATGCTCTTAACAATAATATTAACCGCAAGTGTAAAAGCAGAAGATACATAGTAGCTTCCAGGTTCTGAAATTGTCTGAATGCCAGATCCTTCAGGGAAGGAGATGTTCAACAGAGGACTGATAACATGATGAACCTCTTCCAACTGACTTTCAGTTCCTGTGAAGCCTCCATCAATGTCTAACATGTTCATTGTAAAGCCAGACTCTCCCGCCATGTCAAGCACACACCAGTCATCAGACAGAGCATGCACATATACTTGATATCCTTTGCAAGCACTTGCAACGTGGAATGTAACCCCAGTTATCGGGACATCAGGTTCCTCGGCACATTCCAAACGATGCCTACAGTTCTTCAGTGTAGTGCTGAACTCCATGTTACCATTTCACGTCCAATGTTATCCTCGGTTGCAATGCGTAGTAAGACCTTGGCATTTGGGTGATTCCTTGCAATTTTCTCCAATTTCAGTGTCACATGTCATGATATTTCTTCCAACTTTTGCTGCATACTTTATCTGAGACACCTGCTTACAAGGACTCGCGTAAATGATGTTTTCTGGAGACACACCCAACTCTTACACTAGAGCCATTTCATTTTTGCTGGAACAAGCAAATCCAGTTCTGAGAGCTTCCAGGATCTCCAGCACAGTGGGGTGGAGTTGCACTTCCCTGTGGAAAGGGCTTTATCTGAGCCGCACGTTCTGCCGTTGGCTGTGCTTCTTCCCGATCTTCCCAAGATCCCCCACAAAGAAAGCGTTTTCTCCTGTCAGGGTATCAATAACATTTCCAAGGTTTGTTCCTTCATCCAGCAGGCCGATGGAGTAGTTTGCATCGCCAATAAATCCTTTCATCTCATCCGTACTCCACGAAGCCGAAAGTCATAAACCAGGAAAAACAAGAGACGGGCCACCAAGCCTATGTCTGGGTCTTAGAATATGCACCAAAATGGACAAGTTAGGAGACGGAACGCCCCTATCCCTCATCAGCTGGGTTCCCAAGGTGGCTCAGCGTTGAAGTCAAGCTGCTCTCTATACAGCTCTTCTCCCAGGCCTTCTGGGTAGTTGTATACTCGGTCAGAAAGTTCGTGGTGAGTTAACGGCCCAAAGAGTCAGGCAAAGAGTTTTCTCTTTTTCAGCTGAATTTTTAAAGAGGGATGTGGTTCGGCCAGGTGCCAGGCTGAGCTCCGGAATCCAATCAATGAGAGAGAGGAGGGATTCTGTGGGCAGGGGAAGTCGAGATCATGATGGGAAAACGTGCAGAGATGACCAGCCACACTAGTGGAAACCCATGAACTGTAGACTGGTGGCCGTGGAGCCCCATAGGACTAGACTAGGCCCTCTGGATACGGGAGACAGGTGTTTAGCTCGAACTGTTTGGGGGACCCCAGGCAGAGGATCGGGATCCATCCCTGGTGCATGGGCGGGCTTTTTGGAGCCCAGTGCCTACGGTGTGACACCTTGCACAGCCTTGGTGCAGCGGGGAGGGGCTTGGACCTGCCTCAGCTGAGTGTGCAGGCTCTGCTGACTCCCCACGGGAGACCTTGATTTGGAAAATTTGGGGATCGGGGTGGCTTGGGAGGGAAGGCTGGGGGGTGGGAAGAGGGAAGAGGTGGGGTCTGTGGTTGGTATGTAAAGTGAATAGAAATTTTCTTAAAAAAATGGAAAAAAAAGAGGAATGTGGTTACGTTGAGCAGAAATACCATAGGCTGGGGGATGCCGTGGGGGAAAGGCGAGGCACCCACAGGAGCTGAGCAGCAGCAGCCAAACCAGAGAAATGGAGCGGCCGGAGAGAGAGGAAAGGCACCAACTGAGTGCAGAGAGGATTCAGCCTCCTCACACCGCAGAGCAGCAGAGTGAGGAAGAGGAGGATCGCAGAGCAGGCGCCGAGACTTGAGCCAGAGTGCGGGCTTTAGCGACTAATGTAAACGCCATATTCATCAGATCTTTGGCGGGTTTGAGGACCATTATCTATTAATTACTATATCAGAGCTAAACAAATCTAGGCCTAATCTTGAAAACATCTTTAAGTCTGGTAACAATAACCGGGCTAATTTGTTATCCTGTAGATATATTAGTCAAATGGACCTCTCAGGTTCTGTTTTTTTCTTCTTTAAATAGCTTATAATTAAACAAGAGTTAACAGTTTATGCTTTAAACTAGTATCTGGATAGCCAGACGACTAGTATTAGCTTGTATTCCCTAACACAGAGGACATGCAAACTCAGACATTCAAAACCAAACATGCATGTGGCCACATTTTCATCCACACCTACAGAGTAGACAGACATTTTTAAGAACTATGAACCTTTGGAGTCTCAATGTAACAGCAGAATAGCAAGAGAAAGAAATCGGGAACATGTTTCTTTTTTTATACATCTTAAATCATTTTCTTTTATTACTATTTAAGCCTTTTCATCCTCAGCCCTTTATAACCTGCTTTTACACATCCCAATAACCTGCATTTCACATGTCTTAAGCTACTTTCCTTCTTCCCAAAACAATCTTTTTATATTCCCATACCTAAAGCCTTTACATCTTAGATCCCACATAAACTGTACTTTACTCACGACTTAGTTAAAGTTCCACATTTTTGTACCCCAAACTACTTCCTCAGACCCAAGACAGCGCGTACTCAAACCCTCATGGCATACTTAAGCCTTTACATTTTATATCTTAAACTGCTTCCTCAAACCAAAAAAAATCATTTATTCAGACTTTTATCCTCATGTCTCAAGCCCTCATATTCTTATACAAACATCACATCCTGAAACATCTTTTTTTTTTTCTATTTAATTCATCGAGCTATCCTCTACTTGGAATTTGATACAGTTTTTTCTTATTTTAAACAATAATAATTTGTAACCAATTCTCTTAAATGGTGGCAAGAATTTGTAACCCATTGAACTCAAATGGCCAAAATCCATGTATTTTTCTTTACTTGTGGAAACAAAAGTATAATTTTACCCAAATCTAATGTATCTTTGTCTGGCAATTCAACACTTCTTTTCAAGCAGTATCAGACAGAGAAGGATTAAGGAGGGAGAGTTGCCACCTGGAAGAAGAGACCTTGAGGTTACCACAGTGAAGAAGAACTTGGCTTAGGAGGAAGGAAGGGGGATGTGGGCCCAGGGTGTGTTCTTGGATGTCAGTGTTCCTGAAAAAAAAAAAAAAGTTTTGTTAACTCCTCTGACTAAAGTCAGATTCTCTGTTCAGCGTTCACACAGTGTTTGTCAATTGCAGGCAGGCTCCATCCCCTGCCCAGAGCTCTGGTCTCTGTCTGCCTGTACAGAGAGCGTGCACCGCCACCCTCTGTGAGAGCCGCTGGCTGGCTGGCTGCAGACCTCTCCTGCAGACTGAGACCAGCCCCCTCTCATGCTGCAGGCCTGATATCGAGAGAGCTACGGAGGGAGGGAGGTGACCCTTGCTGGGCCTCTCTCTCCATTCTTCCAGGAAAATGAGGGAGGTTAGTAGACAGAAACAAATAACATTTACACAGACAATCCAAGTACTGGTACATCAGCATTGAGATGACGGCCTCCATTGTGATTAGCCAGCCCTGGTAGCAGATGGCCTCTCTTGCAGTATATAAGCCCCACCTGGCAGGAGCTACCTGATTATCTGGGTTCAGTCAGGGGGACCCAGTCCCCTGAAACACATGGAGCAGAACAGTAACAAAATAACAGTCAGAACAGAGACCAAGACAAAGACAAAGACATCAGTTTGCTGGCATGACCCACTCAGTGACCCACTCTGCCTCTTCAGAGGAACCAGGGGAATCCAATCCCCAACAGAAGGGTCTCCTGACCCCCCCAGAAGAGCCCTGGGACATCTCCCAAGACCCTAACCCACCATCCACCAGTGCATCCACCCACAGATCTTATGGGGGCTTCATAGACAGAGTTCCCATTGCCACAAATGGCCAGAAACAGAAACCAGAAACCAAAAAAGCTTGCCAGGCAAATCCAAAAGTTACCTATGATAATAGGCGCCGTAAGACTCAACAGAGGGTGGTTGTGGTGGGATTGGGGATCTCAGTGGAACCTCCAAATGTTGTACCCAGAGTATCCCAAAGACCACCAAGAGACCGAATCTGAAGCAAAAACAGAGTCTTTGTATTGTTACTAGTTAGCTCGGGACTCCTTGTCCATCTGATGCAGCAGCAGAGCAGGAGAGACCCCAGTAGCAATGAGGCAGGGTTTTTAAAGCAAGTGGGCTTGGGGTCCACAGACTACATAGGAACAGACTCAGGATTGGTTTGTGCAAGTGGCAATCATGTTAGCAATTTTTAATTGGCTAGGGTTAGTTGGGGTTACAGTTATCCATTTTGGGGCAGGCCTAGACAAGTTACAGGCTTTGTCCTTGAGCTGCCATGGGGGCTGGCTGGCCTAGCACGTACTGACTGTGGGGGCTGACTCAGTGGCCCAGGCTTTGTCCTTGAGCTGCCATGGGGGCTGGCTGGCCTAGCACTGTACTGACTGTGGGGGCTGACTCAGTGGCCCAGGCTCTGTTCTTGACTCATGCACACAGCTCTAAGTTCGTGAAGTGTCCCAGACAGTAAACAATTGGCTAAACCTTGATCAGTCAGAGTACGTGCAGGAAGGGAGCTACTGCAAGGACTATGTCTTTTGTTCACGGCCCTCCCAGAAACTGCTTGCTCAAGTCTCAGGAAACTGAAATTGAGGCCTGATCTCTGAGAGAAGACTGACAGCCTGTTATGGCGTCTGCTTGGGCCTTTCACTGTGGCACATGTGAATATACATACATAAAGAAAAAATAAGGGTAATTTATTATTATTAAATAAGTGTGATTTAAAGGAATAAGTATAAATAAACAAGTGTAATTTAAAGTTGTAATGGAAAGTACACACACCAAAAAAGAACAAACAACCAGAAATAGTGGTGCACATTTATAACCAGCACTTGAGACTATGAGGAAGAGGATTATAGATTTTATTCCATGCAGGTGTACACAGTGAACCCTTCACAGAAACCTGCAAACATTTTGGATATAAAGAAATATTTCACATAAAAATTGCGAAAAGGAAGCGGCGGTGGTGGCGCACGCCTTTAATCCCAGCACTCGGAGCAGAGCAGGCGATCTTGTGAGTTCGAGCAGCCTAGCTACAAGTGAGCTCAGAAAGCGCAAAGCTACTCAGAGAAACCCTGTCTCGAAAAACCAAAAACAAACAAACAAACAAAAAATTGCGAAAAGGAATCAAGCAAACCCACATGTGAGTTTGTATTTCTTTCTTTCTTTTTTTTTTTTTTGGTTTTTCGAGACAGGGTTTCTCTGCGTAGCTTTGTGCCTTTCTTGGAACTCACTTGATAGCCCAGGCTGGCCTCGAACTCACAGAGATCTGCCTGGCTCTGCCTCCTGAGTGCTGGGATTAAAGGCATACGCCACCACCGCTCAGCATGAGTTTGTATTTCTTATGTGTAATATTCAGACATGTCTGATATCACCTGGTCCTGGCAATGATGAGGATAGATGAGACAGACATTGATGGGGTTATGGAAATGTCACCCATCAAAGAATTGGAGAAGTCAGAGCCTGATGCCTGAGGAGGGCACTTCCCCTTCCTGTGGGGCTGCTCCAGTACAACCATGTCATGGGAGTGTCCAGCCTCTAGAGACCACACCCTGTGTCTCCTGTCCCTCCAGACAGTCTCTGTAGCTCTGCCCATGAGCACAGTTGCAGCCTCCAGGAGGAGATGCCATGACCTTCACCTTCACAGCCCTGCTCTGTCTGGGTGAGATGTGGAGATGGGGAGGGGATACTGTGGTCTAGGGTTGATGCTGCCCCACAGCCCAGCACTGGCCCATCAGGAAAATCCAGGGTCTCAGGAGATTCTGCAGAGGGGAGGACCTGCTTAAGCTTCAGGGACAAACCTCTCACAGGGAACTCTCTTCCAGGACTGACTCTGGGCCTGGGGACCCCAGTGCTGGCAGGTGAGTGAGTGTCTGCAGATGTCCTGACCTTCACTTCTCATCATTCCTGCAGCCATGCCTGGGCAGTGAGGATGGAGAACAACACATGTGTGCTGCCCCTGGGGATGGCTGGAGGGCTGGGGTTGGAGCTGCAATCTGATGGCTGTCCTGGGTCCTAGCTGCTCTTTTCCTTGCAGGGACCTCCCTAAGCCTATCCTCACAGTGCAGCCAGACTCCGTGGTCTACAAGCAGACTACAGTGAACTTCGTGTGTGAGGGGACCACAGAAGCCAAAGCATACAGACTCTACAAAGAGGAAATCCAAACACTAAAGCCCATAGAGTTTCTACAAAATCCTAAGAACAAGGCAGAATTCTCAATCTCAAAAATAGACCAAAAACATGCAGGACGATATCGCTGTCAATATCAAATCAATGATGGACGGTGGTCAGAGTACAGTGACTCCCTGGATCTGGTGGTGACAGGTGAGAGAACACATTGGGTCCACAGAATCAGGCTTGACGGTCAAGATGTGGGTCTGTTAACAAGAATGCCCCCCACCTCATATCATGGGAGATAATGAGACCTTGAGAACATTTAACTGATTCCTCCTTCTCTCCTAGGATTATACAGTAAACCCAGCCTGTCAGCCCAGCCCAGCCCTGTGGTGACTGAAGGAGGACATGTAACCCTCCAGTGTGTCTCTGGGCAGGGATATCACAGTTTTGTTATGATTAAGGAAGGACCTCAGAAGCTCTCCTGGACACGGGACTCAGAGTATAACTACTATACTAGACAGTTCCAGGCCCTGTTCTTTGTGGGCCCTGTGACCTCCAGCCAAAGGTGGACATTCAGATGCTACAGCTTTAACAGGAACAGACCATAGGTGTGGTCAGAACCTAGTGACCCCCTGGAGCTCCTGGTCTCAGGTGAGGAACATTCCCTATAATGATGCTGAAATGATACAGAGCTAGATGACCAGATGGGAGAGTACACAAGAGATAGAAGAGATCTAGTATGTACCAAAAGAAACAAAAAAAAAAAGAAAAAAAAAAAAAAAAACAGAAAGCACAGAGAAGGACAGATGCTGTGGCCTATGACACTGTGGTGTAGCTCTGATCACTCAGCTGCTGACTCAGAATGCTGCACTAGAGTGCATGTGTCCCACTCTCTACCATGCACTAGGTTATTTGTTTGTGCTCTAACAAGTAAAGCTTGCCTGGAGATCAGAGTGCGGAGCTAGCCACTAGTTAACCATACAGGCCAGGCAGTGGTGGCACACACCTTTAATCCCAGCACTTGGGATCTCATGCCTTTGATCCAGCACTACGGAGGTGGAGATAGGAAGTGATACGGCTCTGCAGAGAGAGGAATATAAGATGGGCGGAGACAGGAGTTTGGCCCCTTTCAGGCTGAGGAGTTGGTGAGGTGAGGGGTGGCTATGGCTGGCTCCTTTGTCTCTCTCATCTTTCAGCATTTACCCCAATATCTGACTCTAGGTTTTTATTATTAAGACCAATTAGAATTTGCACTACAGTGACCTTCTCTGTGACACTCTCAGACAGACTCACCTCCTTCTCTCCTACTTCCTTGCAGGTAACATCCACAAACCCATCATCAAGGCTGAGCCAGGCTCTGTGGGTGCTTCCAGAAGTGCTGTGACCATCTGGTGTCAGGGGACCCTGGATGCAGAAATATATGTTCTGCATAAAGAGGGCAGGAAGGGAGGGTATGGTGTTTGGTAAAAACAGCTCCTCAATCACTAGCCTGACACCTTCCCTCTAGGTCTGTCCAAGAAGCCGTCCTTGCTGACTCACCAAGGCCAGATCCTGGACCCTGGGAAGAGCCTCACCCTGCAGTGTTGCTCTGACATCAACTATGACAGATTTGCTTTGTACAAGTTGGGAGGAGCTGACTTCACCCAGCATGATGTCCAGTGGACCCAGGCTGGCCTCTCCTTGGCCAACTTCACACTGGGCCCTGTGAGCAGCTCTACTACAGGCCAATACAGATGCTATGGTGCACACAACCTCTCCTCTGCGTGGTCAGCCTCCAGTGACCCCCTGGACATCCTGATCACAGGTGAGAAACAAAACAGATTCCCTCAGGTACCTAACCTCTGCATGGGTTCTCATGGGGGAGTTAAGGAGCTGATGGCTGGGATGAGGGACAGGGATCTTATTCGGGAACAGATGCAGAGGCAGGAGAACAGGAGATGGGCTAAGTCAGAGAAAAGAGACAGAGTCCCAGGTGCTCAGGGCAGACACAGGTGAGGTGTCAGCTCAGAACATTGAAGGCAGCCTCTCACCATCCCTCTTCTCTTTAGGTCAGCTTCCCTTCAGTCCTTCCCTCTCAGTGAAGCCTAACTCCACAGTACACTCTGCGGACAACGTGACCCTGCTGTGTCAGTCACCATACAAGATGGATACTTTCATTCTGTCCAAGGAGGGAGCAGCTCACCAACCCCAGCGACTAAAAGCAAAGTTCCATGTCTGGGATTTCCAGGCAGAATTCTCCATGAGTGCTGTGACCTCTGACCTCTCAGGCATCTACAGGTGCTATGGATCTCAGGACTCATCTCCCTACCTCTTGTCACATGGCAGTGGCCCCGTGGAGCTCACGGTCTCAGGTAAGGTGACCCTGAACTCTCAGGTGACTTACAATTCAAACCCTAGGAGAGCCCTTGACTTGGGTGGGATTAAGGGGACCATAGGAAGGTTAGTCAGAAGGCGATTTCCCTGACAGGGAAGTGGATGTCAGCAGCGGTCCTTCCAGTAATGTCCACTCCATCCTCTATTGCAGTCTAGGATTGAGTCAGACAGCATGAGCATCTTGGGGAGGTTTCAAGGAATATGTAGAAGAGCGTGCAGAGGCAGGGCATTGAGTTAGCATCTAAACCTCACCCTCCTACTCTTCTTTTTCCTAGGATCCATTAGAGCCCACAGCCCACCACCCTCAAGACCTATGCCAACAGCTGGTGAGTATCAGGCACCTCAGTGCAGGGAGTATGCTCCATCCCCAGGCTGCCTGACAGCTCTTAGCCCAGAAAAGTCCTCATGTCTCAGTCACTTCAGCTTGTGATGTGCGAGTGAACAGAGATCCCAACAGAGACCCAAGAAGCCCAGGGTTTAGTTTGTGCTACAGAAGGTGGCATCCAGAGAGAGAGAGAGAGAGAGAAGAGAGAGAGAGAGAGAGAGAGAGAGAGAGAGAGAGAGATATGTTTAGGCTTAGCCTGGAGGATGGGCCAAGTGAGTGAGGTGGAGAACAGGAAACCCAGACACTCACTTCTCTATCCTGCCGCTAACGTCCTGAGAACACACTTCTCAGCTGCGTGATTCAGGCCCTAGAGGGAAACCCAGACACTCACTTCCCCATCCTGCCACTAAGGTCGTGAGAACACACTCCTCAGCTGCGTGGAGTCAGGCCCTAGAGGTCTATGTAAAGTCCCTATTGAAATGTGGTGTTCGGGTGGACAACAGCTAATTATGGACTTCATACAGCTGCTTCTGGAGATGCTGACTTGGACAAATCCTTCTGTTTCTGGACTGCTGATAATCTTCATATAAAAGGGAGAAGTGTGGCCCACACCTTTAAGTTTCTTTCAGTGTTGGCCTTGGCTGTGACTTCTTCTGACAGAAGAATCCTCCAGAACCTGATTCTATAGTGGATCTGTCTCACAGTGGTAGTTCCATGTGCAAGGATGAGGCACAGGGCCATGGCAGGGAATTCAGGTTTCTTCTGTCTAGATCATGGAGCATAGTTCGAGTATTCTCTTTGAGTTCTGTGACCTCCACTCTCAGAGGCATCTCTAGGTGCTATGGAGACCTCAACTCATCTCTTTATCTGTTGTCATGTGCCAGTGGCCTTGTGGACATCATGGTCCCAGGTGAGATGATCCAGATCTCTTTGAGCTGAAGTCGTTTCTCAGCACTCTCCGTTTACAGCAATTATTGTCTAGGATGGGGTTACAAATGCTGCTGAAGTTCAACCAGATGAATATTCACCCTCATGATGGTGGAGGCCAACATGGATATTTCTAGGAATGCTCGCTATAGTCCCTTCTAAGGGAACTGAGAAGGGTTTCATGTAGTCCAAAAGAGCATATTGGGGAGACCACAGACAGATATAGGATACTAAGCAGAAACCGGTCCCCAGTGACAACCTCTGCTCGTCACTCTCCACTTATCAGTATTCTCAGACCTTTGCTCTCAGTGAATCCATGGGAGGAGGTGACCTTTCTGTAATAATTACAAAGCCTACTATGCTCTCCCTCTGTTCAGAACAGACCCACATCCATAGCTCATTCCTACCAGACAGAATTTGTCATGAGAATCTGAACATAACAATGATCACGTTAAGCAAAATAAAATCCAGCAGTCCCAATCAAAATCTATTGCTTTGTGAAGTTTGCAACATTTCACTTCAGGGTGAAATTGAGGAACTGAGAATGAATGGGTTCAGCCTCTTTTGAGGGGTGACAGCTAAGAATGACTTCTGCCTGCCCTTGATGTGCTCATCTGAAAGAGAAGGTTTAGGGACAGGACCTCCAGGGACAATCCACCATTGGCCCCTGAGACTCCTAAAGTGATGAGAGACCTAAACCACTCTCTCCTCACAATATAGCTGTTCTGTTTGTCTCGATAACTAGTATTTGTAAAGAGGACACAATTAAGAGTTAGATATGTCCATCTTGATCTATGCTTAGTGTGAGCTGGACATGCCTTTGGGGGAGCTATTAGGTGAAAGCTCAGTGACTTACCATCTACTCTCTTTCCTGGTATCTCTCTCTCTCTCTCTCTCGTCTCTCTCTCTCTCTCTCTCTCTCTCTCTCTCTCTCTCACTTCACATCTTATTTTGAGGGCCAGGACTGCAAACACTCTGCCCCACACCTTGGTCCTGCATTTCCCACATGATATATGAAAGAAAAGAGATGTAGGAAATCTACATCAGAAGGATGTGCTCCTACCTGAACTGGACATAGAGACGTTTCTTGGTCTGATGTGGGAAGGAACATCAGGGAAAGTTTATGAACAAGACACATGTTCTCAGTCTTAGCAGAAACCATATCTCATTTCTGAGAGACTATAAGTTAGTTTCTCCTTGACCACCACTAGGTGGTCCCTGGGTACTCAGAACAGATCACAGGAGAGAAGGGAGGTCTAAGTGGGACAAGAGAACAAACACGCAGCAAAAACTCCTTTAGGAAATCACCCCAAACTGAGAACCTAAGTCTGAACACCAGAGATGCCACACTCAGAATGGCGCTGTGGCTGCTCAGTGCAGTGACTCAGGGATCCATTCCTAGAATGTCTTTCCAATTTATTCTACTGTTTCCAGAGTGGTTGGTGCTCAAGAGTCTAATAAGAACTCCTAGTGGGAACAGGGGCTGTCTCCCACTCTTTTACTGGCTTTCGGGACCCTACTCCCCATATTGGGTCTCCTTGTCCAGCCTTAATACATGGGGAGGTGCTTAGTCTTACTGCAACTTTGTATACCATGTTTTGCTGATACTCATGGGAGACCTGCCCTTTGCTAAACAGAAATGGAGGAGTGGATTCATGAGTGGGAACAGAGGGAGGTGGGGAGGGGTTACTGGGAGGAGAGGAGGGAGGGGAACCTGTGGCTGGGATGAAAACTAAATAAGTAAGTAAACAAGTAAGTAAGTAAGTAAGCAAGTAAATGAATGAATGAATGAATGAATGAATGAATGAATGAATGTATTTTAAAGAAGAATAAGAGAGGGAACCCAGCTATGCCAGTGGAAAGACCCATCCCAGAACTTCATGAGGTTATAGGATGAGAACGATGGGTGTTTACAGTAAATGAGAAAGTGGAACTCAGAAGAAACACCCAGCTCTCTTACACAGGCACACATCCAATTTCTCTTCTTCCATTCTCAGGATCATTTGAGACTTTCAGTCCATCCTAGAACACACCCAAACTCAAGACAGTTGGACAAAGTCATAGCACTAAAAATAGAGGGGTCAAGTTCTATCCAGGGAAGATAGGGGCCCTGGGTAGACATTTAGTTATCTTGAGGGAATTTTGAACATCACTAACCTCTGTAACTTCTTTGTCCACAACCACAGCCTCAGAGAACCAGGATCACACAGTGGAGAATCTCATCAGGATGGGGATGGCTGTCATGATCCTCATAGTCCTTGGGATTCTGGTCTTTGAGGGTTGGGGCAGCCAGAGACAGATCCACCATGCAGCTGAGAGGTAATCAGAAGAGAAAGAAGTAAATCTTTCAAGGTTCCAGAGTCTGGGAAATAAATGGGATGATCCAAGATTTCTGTAAGGAAATCCATTTCTTATGCCGAGGAACCATTGTCAGAGAACGTCCAGGGAGCAAATGTTCACTGGGTGCAGAGGAAGGTGTGAGTGGTGTGATGAGATCCTTCCTCAGCAAATGAATTTCCTTCCACCTACTGTGGGCATTTGCTGACTGGACCAACACTTCTGAATCTATAAATTGGGGGGTTATGCTGTCCCATCAATCTGGCTTGGGTGCTCATTTCTGTACATTTTTTCCCCCTTCCTCTCATGTGTCATTTTCCATTCTTAAAAATTGACACATTCTCCACAGCAGGAGGCTCTGTCTGTTGCCCTAGAAACAAAGAAGGTACCTCAATAACAAAAAGGATGAGTGAAGTCAGAGCCCAGAATTCAAAGTCACTCTGCCTATGATGTCCCAAAACTCTCTTTGTGACCCTCCAACCTTTCAGTCTTCAACACATGTTCTTCATGGAGTTTCTCTTGAAATATAAAGCCAATGTTACCACACTGGTGGAATAAGGACTATCTCACAAGATAGTGTGGGCAGGACTTTGAAAGTGTTTTCTTAACACAAAGTCCTGATTTGGAGCATTTGCTGATGATCACTGTAAACATCCCCACCAAAGACACCTTCACAACAGCCATGTAACATCACAGGTGTGAGGGTGGGGATTGTTGCATGAAACTGATGTGATTTTTCATTTCATTTTCCACTATTTCTCATATATGCAAAAGCAATTGGCTTGAAGATCAATCATCCCAGAATCACCTTGCTAGGATGACTTACAATGACTCGTAATTTCTACATAGACAGTCATGTTATCTTCTCTCTCTCTTTTTACCAACACTTGAAATGCTCTTTTATTTAATTCTGTTTCTGTATTAGCTAAGTCTTCAAGTACAAAGCTGAAAACCATGTGAAGAGAGGAGAGTCTGTTGACTTCTTCAGAATTTAATGCAAAATTTCTGCTTTTTCTCCATTCAGTGTGATGCTAATTTTGTTCTTTTGGTACGTGAACTTATTCTGACTGTGGAGGTTCTCTGTTCCTAGTTTCCAGGGAGTATTCATGATAAATGACTGTAGGACACTGCTAAATGCTAACTCTTCATCAAAAACTGTCTCCATTGGCAGATGCAGAGATCCATGGCCAGGCACCAGGCTGAGCTCCGGGAATCCAATTGATGAGAGAGAGGAGGGATTCTGCATGTGGGGGACGTCGAGATCATGATGGGAGGACTGTGCAGAGATGACTGACCACACTAGTGGAAGCCTCATGAACTGTGGACTGGTGGCTGTGGAGCCCCCATGGGACTGGACTAGGCCCTCTGGATACAGAAGACAGTTGTTTGGCTCGAACTGTTTGGGGAGCACCCAGGCAGGGGGATTGGGATCTGTCCCTGGTGCATGGGCAGGCTTCTGGAATCTGGTGCTTGTGGTGTGACACCTTGCACAGCCTTGGTGCAGTGGGAAGGGGCTTGGACCTGCCTAGGCTCAGTGTGCTGGGCTCTGCTGACTCCCCATGGGAGACCTCGATTTGGGGGATGTGGGGATGTAGGTGGCTTGGAAAGATGGCTGGAGAGTGGGAGGAGGGAGAAGGGGGCATCTGTGGATAGTATGTGGAGTGAGTAGAAAATTTCTTAATAAAGAAAAATGAAAAAAAAATGTCTCCATTATGTATGTTTTTAATTTTAACCTTGTTACTATCATCAATAACAAATGGTTTTGAATCTTGATTGGGAATTATATGACTGGGTAAATTCTATGTTTTTTCATGAGGTGTTCTTTTATTTTATAATACATTCTCATGGCTAAAAATTGGATATGTTCTGAAGAATTCACATTTAATAAATGTTTTTCACGGTGTTAACATCATAAAATACCTAGTAGAGTCTCATGAATATGATATCATAGATGACTTGCTCTTCAAGACTGTCTTTACATGATGCATGAATGATATTTTTTAAAAACATTTTGCAGCTGTGTTCATGGGAGGTTTTAGTCTATAATTTGTTTCATCTAATTTCTTTGTCTTGATTCACAGTTTGGTGATGCTGGTCTTATAGTATGGCTTAGGTTACATGTCCCATTCTCTAGACCCGAGTGTCCAGTTATTTGGGTAGCCTGTACTCAATTTCTCCCTCTACCTGAGCAGATCTTTTTGTTTTGTATTGCTTTGTTTTCTTTGAGACAAGGTCTCTCTACAGAGCTCTGGCACTCCTGAACTCATTAAGTAGATAGACCTGCCTAGTCTTGAACTCACAGATATCCACCTCCCCCTGCTTCTGAAGTGTTGGATTTAAAGCAATGTGTCTCCACAGCTAGCAGCTGAGCAGGCCTGAGACTACAGTTGTCCACACCATCAGTATACCACCTCACTCTGCCCTCATAGGAAACATTACCTAGTCCTGTCATACTTTTGTCTGATTCTGGTAGGCCCATGGAGGGAGGAGATATGTCCTGGTCCTGACCCATGATGCCTAGAGGGAAATCTAGAAACTGATACTCTGATAGTTACTACATTGAAGGTCACTGGAAGGGGTACAGGATGCCACATGACACCACCCAGCCCAGATGCTCTAAGGTCCTTTCCACTCTGTGTACAACACTAGTTCACAGGAAGTCATGCAACATGGTGTAGGGAACAGGAGCATGAGCAGAAACTATTGCCCCTGCCTCAGGGGACAAATGGTTTATTGAACTTCAGCCATTACCAATACTTAGTAACACTTCAGACACTTCTGCATGAAGCTGTGGGAAAAGGAATGAGTAACACCAACGTGAACCAGAAGAGAAAGGGCTGGATGGATCCAGAAAAGATGCCCAGTATCTGTGAAGTTACAGACCCTCCTCCTCCTATACCTAAGTCAGCAAACTACATGCTGGCATCAGGGAATGAAAGTGCCGCATCAGGAGTCCCAAACCTTGCTCCCTGTATTGTCCTCTGTGAGGGGTAGCAGCTGGTTCTGATGTCCCTTAGCACCATAATTCAAGAAAGTGCCCTACAGACACAACTACAGTCTAATGTAATCAAACCACCTCCTTTGTTAAGGTTCCCTATTTCCCAAGTGACTTTAGTCTACGTCAAGATGACAAAACTAACCAATACACTCTCCCACCCCAATTCATATTCTCAGGAATAAGAAGCCACATTTGAACCCTCCCATGTCATTTGAACTAGTTGATTCTCACACTAACCCTGAAAGAGAGGTCACTGCCCTCATTGTACCCAAAGGAAGGGCAGGGGGAGATTATTACTAGCATCTATTTGAAATTTGGCAAATTATATTCTCGTACCTTTATAGCAGCCAGATAGTGTGATCCTTGAGCATTAGTGCTGAGGGAATTGAGACAGGGTCTGCAGTGTTATACCAGGAACTGGGGTACTGACAGAAAAGGAACACAGTGAAAAAACACAGTGACGAGGTTTGGAAGCCGAGAAGGGAGTAGGAGGGGCTTCCTGTGACAGAAATGAAAAAGCCCGAGGAATGAAATTGCCAGTTACAAACCACAAGCCCAGGCAAGGAGGGAAGTCGGCTTCCCCAGAGAGAGAGAGAGTCACTTGGGGCTTGCATAACTCTTTCTAAACCTGCTCTGTCACTATCTGTGATGACCTTGGTTAATGATGCAATCAACCTCAGGACTGAAGAGCCTTATTCAGTTTCTACATCCTTCCCTTCTCATTCTGATTTTAACCTCAGTCCCAATCTGAGCTGTTTCTGTCACTGTCCCTGGGACATCAGCACAGCCCAAGTGCAGTGAAGACTCAAGGCACCTGCCTATACTCTTGATCCATCCACCTTCAGCAGCGCTCCAGGCTCCTGTCCCCACTTCATCTAATCCTTTAAACAGTTCTGCTCATCTTCAATCATTCTACTCTGGTCCTCACCCTCCTCCATGCCAAATCCTTCCTAAGGCATCGCCTTCCTGCAAATATCTCAGAAGCCCATCTTGATGTTCACAGTCAGCAGAACTAATTTCTCCCAGCAAACACATTCTTCCCACAAGGCAAATTCAACTGAGGACATAAGATGCATCTTACACACACACACACACACACACACACACACACACACACACACACACACAGTGAGCAAGTGAGTGCGTGCATGCATGCACACACAAAAGAGAGAGAGAAAGATAGATAGATAGATAGATAGATAGATAGAGCGCAATAGACCCTTCTTGCACTAAAATTCCTGTACCTCTCACACTTGCTTTCTTCGGACAATCAGAAACTAGGAAATACCACTGAAGCCTCTGAACACTGATACTGGCAAAGAAATGTGCTTATGTTGACCCATTGAATGGACATATATTAATGAGCTCAGGTCCTTGTTAGGGGCACACTGGAAACTCACATACAACTTACTACAATGATGGACACATTGTCTGGGTTCAGATTACTGGTGGAGATTTATCACAATTTAGTGCAAGTAGGTTCCTTCAGCTTTTCATAACAGTTGACTCCCTAGAGCAGCAACAAGTCATTTTCCTTTGCTTAAACGTTTCCATTATTGAAAGAGGAAAGCACAGATCGTATCCATTGCACAATGGTGAGATGGAGTCACAGCACCCTGTCAGAGTTTCACATTTCAGAATAGCTGATGGTCCTCCTTGATGGCTAAGCACTCCTAAGTGGGTCTTACCCTCTGGCCAGGGCTGGACCCCACCCATCTTCAATGTAGTCTCAACCCTTGACTCACTTGACTCCCACTGTTAGAGAGACCTAACTCTCCTTCTATGGAGCTCCCTCGTGTGTAGAAAGCTGCCACTAATTTACCCATCACTGGCACCTTGGCAAATATGTCTTCTTCAGTCTCAGGAAGGAACCAGTTGGTGACACCAGGCACTCTCTGTCCTGGGACTAAGTGGATGTGACGTGTTCTCAGTGGTTAATAATGGCATGTGTGTCAGAAGGAAGGAGCAATTTTTTCACTACATAGAGGTTTTGAAGGAAGGGTTTGTCTCCACATGAACTGTAGTCATGTGCTCAGTGCATCTCCATGGCTTTACAAGCCCCGGGAAAGCATCAGCCTGTATCTTTACAAAAGCATCGTCAAGGCCAAGAAGATGACTAGTTGTCATAAGAGCATGAAGCCAAGCGCCGCCTCAATGGACAGGTTGAAGAAATTAAGGACAGACATGCAGAGATTCTGAGAGAGAAGGAGCAACTACCTCTCCTATCCTGGAGATATTTGAGTCCCCATCAGATCAGGACGCTTGGGTCAGAGGAGGTTCTGAGTGTGGGAGCATCTGGACTTGCTTTTGCCTCAACCTGCTTCAGAACAAGTCAGAGTGACTCAGCACTGAGTTCCTTTCCTCAGAACACTTTATTTCCACTTCACACATCAGCACAAGTCAGATTTGTTAGAAAAGGACACTTTACAGGCACTCACTGAACATGTCCCATAATAAATAAACACTCAACTCTTGATGTGGTTTTCTTCATCTGTGTCCACCCTGCATACGTTTTTTCTAAGTTGTGCCTTTTAGCAGGGAATTCACGGGGATATGGTCCATGTTACCTGTGAAATAGTCCAGATCATAGTCCTCTGATGACAGGAACTGTCCACTCACTGGTCCCACATTCCCTAGGAGCATCCAGGTTTTTAGACTATCATGGGTGGAGCATGTTGCCAAGGCGACCAGATCCTCATCTTGCATTTATCAAGTACAGCTCAGACCTCATGCATGATGAAGAAGGTGTCTGGAATAACATGGAAGAAGACTCTGATCTAAACTAATGGCAACTATGAGGATAGTCTGTGAAAGAGAGCCAGACTAGAAATCCAACACAGAGGCCTTTTATTGAAAAATATTGTTTTCCCACATAGTATATCCTGGTTATGGTTTCCTCTTTCTCACTTCCTCAGAGAACCTGTCTCCTTCCCCTTCCATCTGGATCCACTCCCCTTCTCTATCTCATTAAAAAGGATGGAATTCTAAGAGACAATATCAAAATATAACAAAATGAAATATAATGAGATTAAAAGAAAAAGATCACATCAAAGTTGGGTGGACTAAGAAACAGAAGGAAAAGAGCCTCAAAGAAGGCACAAGAATAAGAGACTCACTCATTTGAACACTCAGGAATCCCACAAAAACAATAAACTCGGGGCTGGAGAGATGGCTCAGAGGTTAAGAGCACTGGCTGCTCTTCCAGAGGTCCTGAGTTCAATTCCCAGCAACCACGTGGTCGTTCACAACCATCTATAATGAGATCTGGTGCCCTCTTCTGGTGTGCAGGCAGAACACCAGAAGTGTTCCATGGTATGCAGGCAGAACACGTATACATAATAATAAATAAATAAATCTTAAACCATAAACTCGAAGCCATAATATACACACAGAATTAGATTTGTTCATTTTATTTTATGTGTGAGTGTTTTACCTGCTTGTTCATATGTGCAGAAGACGGCACCATATCTCCTGGAACTGGAAGTATGGATGCTTATGCATCAAGATTTATGGTCTGGGAATTGAAACCTGAGTCCTCTGTAAGGACAAATGTCCTCTGAACTCTCTAGCTTCCCTCCCAACACAAGATTTTTTTTTTTTGTAGTAAATCTTTTTTTTTTTCCACTTGGAATGTCACATCTCTGTTCTTTCTCTCTCCATATGGTTAGAAAAAAGTTTACCTCCTAACAAGATGTGTGGCACATTGTCAAAAGGACTGTGATCCACCAAGGAGAGACAAAAGACACCGTTCAGTGACCCTTCATCCTCACTGAAAGTCATGAGGACTATCATTTCCGCTTCAGTTGTAAGAGAGAAAACTTCCTTTCCTTATATTGATAGCATTTGTTTTCCTTATATTTGGACCTTGATTTCCCAGACCCTTGTCCATGTCCACCATTATTAGTGTGGATTGTCATAGTTAACAGTCAGCCTTTGGCTTCTGTTTTTCTTTGTTTCTTCCTAAATAGACATGTTGCACCTCTCTCCATAGATTTTTTAAGTCCTTACCCTTTTGTCACTCAGTTCTTTGAAACATTTTTACTATGTCTGGCCATTGATAGTTACACATTCCTTTACTAATGTCTAATTCCAACCACTTTTTCATATGATCCTTTAGCCTTTCTAGCAACATTATAGGTCCTTCTTCTTGTTGTTAATTAGGCCTTCTCAGTTTCTTGTCTGCACTTTGAGGAAGTCAACTCCCTAGCCATGAGGCTCTTTTGCATGAAGTGGTCTGTATCGTGTGCTAGCACACTATGTGGGATTTTTTCCCTCAAAGTCAGACAGCAGAATATCTAGAACAAAACCTTTTACACCTCTTTGGCTTCTTGGTCCTTCATATAGGGTAACTTATGTTCTAATTGGGTGCTTTACTGTAGAATGTTAAAAAACTGGAATGGGGAGAGGGGGGAAGTAAACATGGCTGCAGAAGGGAAGGGGTGGGGTGGCATCTACAGTCGAGGACCCTGACCCGCTTACACGGCTGTTCCCTGCTTTTCTCATTGGCTATTGGGGATCCCCACCATATGACCTGTTATCCTGACATTCTGATCCTTGTCTTGTCTCCAATCACACAACCTGCCTTCCTGCTCCAATTCTTTGCCTCTGCTGTGTCTTCTGCCTACAGCTGCTGGTCTCCTAGATATCTCTGTGGACCTCTCTATCCAGGCTTCCCCTAGGAAGACACCTTTCAGTGTCCACCCTTGTAATTCACACTGGCCCTCTTTGGCCCACACACTCAATGCCCTTACTCCACTCTGTTTTTTCCAAACATTTTGCACCACACACATACTGCATTTATTAGCATATTGTCTCAGCTGGGCTAAGGAGTTTGCCCTCTGCTCTAAATTTAACCACTGCTGGGAGCCTGGTCAAGAAGGTGTCTCTTGTGACAAGTTGGTGAATGGGTGGAGTTATTGGGAGCATCAGGGCTCATTTAGTCACATGATCTGAAATCCTAGGAGCATGTTAACAACCAGACAGATGCCAAGGAGCCAGAACAGGAAGAGGAGGGAGGAGACATGTGGGTCCAAGAAAACCAGGGTAGAATGAGACCAGAGCACACAGGAGGCAGGTGTTTGCAGAAGGGAGGAGTCAGCTGTGGATCTTCCTGAGGGTCTAGAGAGGAGAACAAAAAAGGCCCTCTGGACTAAATAGGGGCCCTAGTTCTTAGCACTGATGATGGGGCAGGGACCTCACTGTAGCTGGAAGTTTCACTGTGTCCTGCCCAGTCCCACAGCTGCTCAGACCCAAATAAACACACAGAGGCTTATATTATTTTTAAACTATGGCCATAGCAGGCTTCTTGCTAGCTAGCGCTTATATCAGAAATCAACCCATTTCTATAAATCTATACCTTGCCACGCTTGTGGCTTACCAGTATCTTTACATCTTGCTTCTCCTGGCGGCGGCTAGCAGCGTCTCCTCTGCTCTGCCCTCTCCTTCCTCTCTCTCTAGTTGGAATGTCCTGCCTAACTTTATTCTGCCTCACCATTGGCCAAACAGCTTTATTTATCAACCAATCAGAGCAACACACATTCACAGCATACAAAAAGACATTCCACAGCACCTCACTCAACTCTCAAGCTCCACACTGTCCTCAGACTATATTTCTTTCAATGAAGCACAAGGTAAGGACAGAAAACAGGGAATGTGGTGAAGTCCCGGGTTTAATTCCTCAGAGTGCTGACCCCAGAACCTTTCCATTATCCCTATACACTGATACCTGCCAGGGTCTAGCCTCGGCTTGGGTACAGGTCCTGAGACAGGGAAGGGGCATCTGCACAGGGAAAACTTCTGATCACCAAGTGGACTACTCTCACGTGGCCCCAAATAGCTCAGGCTGTCTTTATTTATGCTTAAATAGAGTTTCTCTTACCAGGGTTATATGAACAGCTTTATTATTGGCTCCTATTTTTGGCTTTTAAGAAATACATCACATTTTAAGAAATACATCACAATCATCATGAAAGTCCCCATTGTTCCCTGTAGCTATAGTTTTCCTGCCTTGCTCACAGTCAAGACAAATCTTTGTCACCCGCCAGTCCTACAGCTGCTCAGACCCAACCAAGTAAACACAGAGACTTATATTGCTTACAAACTGTATGGCCGTGGCAGGTTTCTTGCTAACTGTTCTTATAGCTTAAATTAATCCATTTCCATAAATCTATACCTTGCCACGTGGCTTGTGGCTTACCGGTGTCTTCACATGCGGCTTTCATGGCAGTGGCTGGCAGTGTTTCTCTGCCTCAGCCTTCTGCTTCCCAGAATTCTCCTCTCTCCTTGTCCCACCTACTTCCTGCCTGGCCACTGGCCAATCAGTGTTTTATTTATTGGCCAATCAGAGCAATGTGACATACAGACCATCCCACAGCAGTTCCCCTTTATGGTTCCCCAAGTACACTTTCCTACCCCCTGCATGACCTTATTCTAGACATAGAGTTCAGCATTTTTGCAGCCTTAACTAAATATTGAGACAGACACATCCTGCTCTGCTGTGGGATGTCCTGTATACTGTGAATATATGTTGCTATGATTGATTGATAAATAAAATGCTGATTGGCCAGTAGCCAGGCAGGAAGTATAGGCGGGATAGAGAGAGAGGATAATTCTGGGAAGTGGAAGTCTGAGGCAGAGAGAGGCTGCCAGCTGCCAGGATGAGAAGCAGATGTTAAGATACCGGTAAGCCACGAGCCACGTGGCAACTTATAGATTAATAGAAATGGGTTAATTTAAGATATAAGAACTAGACAACAAGAAGCCTACTGTGGCCATACAGTTTGTAATCAACATAAGTCTCTGTGTGTTTACTTCGGTTGGGTCTGAGCGAATGGGGTCTGGGACTGGTGGGTGAGAGAGATTTGTCCTGACCGTGGACCAGGCAGGACCAGGAAAACTCTAGCTACATTTTAATTTTTTAACCTGTATCTGAATCTGCTTCCAAGTAAAACCAGAGTCATTATTATAAGGCAAAGGGGTAACACATATACATTTATAAGGTGCATGAGAAGACACCATGAGTTTGACTTTCATATTCTGAATTTGAGTGCCCATATATAATATAGCCTCTTCTAAAACATCAACCCAATCCACTAACCCTTTATGTTTTCTTGTGTAATAAGTGCCAGATAAACATTTTTGGATACATTTTTAGCATGATGTATGTACTTGCTGTACCAGAACTGTGGTAGATGCCACCACAGAAGCTACAATAGACATCAGGGCAGTAATACCCAAACATCAAAGCTGCAACAAATCACTTTGGATGAGAAGAGCTTGGGAAACAGTCTCCAAGGCATAAATACCAGGATCATCAAACCAAGGCAAAGGTAAGTTTACAGGCAGCAAAACAAAAGGAGATTGTCTAACAATCAGGAATTATGTGGAGGAAAAGTATGATGAATAATGACAGTTAGCAATAACACGAATACAGGAAATATTGTAAGTAGAATTTGATTTTGTAATATGTAAAGACCCCAAATCTCCACCTGTCAGTACAGCAAAAGGAGCAGCAAGGTGGACCCAAAGGCTACTCATGATTGTGAAGGACTGCAGAGGCCTTTTAATGTAAGTATAATCAGTGGCTGCAAATAAATTGTATAAATGAGGTGAAAGTTTGACCCAAAACAGGTGAAAACCAATGAGGAACAGGTTGCCCTGCTACTAAAAATTGTTTGTCCCACCAAGGAAATCTTTGTTTATTGGTAGTCAGATATTGTGTATAATCATGAGCGGGACTATAAACAGACCGTTCATAAATTTTATTTTGGACATCCTTAGGGAAATAAACAATACTTTTATTAGAAAAAAACATAGGCAACTTGGATACCCTGTAACAGGACCAACAGACTCCCATGAATGATTGTATTTGCCCTGGGGTAAGCAATCAGGAACCCCTTAGGGAAGTCTCTCTTTAGTAGTAGCCAATTGAGTGGGAGGGATTTATCAGCTCCCAAAACAAAAGAGAAAAACTCTCTAGGAGAGTCAACCAGCAATGTTCTATAAGAGAGGGAAGCACATCCAGGCTCAGGAGTGATATCAGGTGAGAAGCAGATAGGCAAGGCATCTGTATGTCCTGTATAATTTAGGAGACCAGAAATGTTATAATAAACAAAAGCATCTCTATCTCCCCCCATCAGCTTACAGTCATTAACCACCATTCTCACTTCCTCAAAATTCCAAGTTTCAGGGTCAAATGGAGGTGGCTCTGGGACATAAGCCCAGAATTCTTCCTGAGCAGCACATATTGGTAATAAAGATAGCAGGACCTGCATGGAGAGCAGAGCAATCATAGCCAAAAACTAGAGAAGGAGGAGTGACTTGACCACTTTGATCAACCACAAAATCCTCAGTCACTATGTCCTGGGTTTGGAACGTAACCCCCTGGCCCTTTTGTTGAATGCATGACAAGGAGTGATGTAATAGTCTATGACTACCTTGTGCTGACATTGGGGCATCTCTGGAGACCTCAAAAACTGGAACACTGACCAAGTCCAGTACAAGCAGGCTGTGTTATTTGCTGTCCAGGTTCTGTAAGACCATCTGAGGCTAGGGGCATGCAGGCAGCAGTTGGAGCAGTCTTTAATTAGTCTTTGATTGGAAATCTGCTGGAACAGATGTATATTAAGAGCAGGAAACAAAGTTAAGGACTTTTAGGGGGAAAATTTTTTTCTTAAGTGTGCATTTGAAACTTCCAGGTCCATGGTTCTGGCAGCTGGGGGAGGGGCATCCCAAAATCAGGGTAAGGGGAAGAGGTCCCATAACCCTAGGAATAGGCAGCTGGGTAAACAAGTTATTGATTGGTAATACTTATCCAGAGCCCATTTTGACCTGTGACAGGTGGATCCAACTCGATTCCTCTTATTTATTTTTTAGAAGCAAAAGTTCCAGATATGTTAGCATTTTCATTGTTTGTAGTTTGTATACATTCACATTGTAGAAAAGGCAGTAGACTCAGACCTTTGAACATAGTAAATGTTTGTGAACATAAAAATAATTTTGGTTATAAGCATTAACATTTTTCTAGAAGACTGGGTGTATATAGATTAGACAAATGTTTTTAACTCTATATTTAGAGAAACAACCAAAGGGAAATTTAAAATCTTGAGCTTGTAACTATGATAATAATAGTGTTTACCAGAGCTAGATTAATAGCTTATCAGAACTTTATTGATTAATGTTAGAACTCTGAACCTTTGAAGTTTTAATATAACAATAGCATAGTGAGAGAAAGAAATATGAAACATTTTATGTCAGATATTCTAGGCCTGTAGGCTGAAGATAAATGCCCTAACATTAGAGAGGAACCTTGGATGACTGTCCAGATGGCCAGCTGTTTCTGTCATTTCTTAATTTTGGAAATTGTTTGCTTTGCACTTCCTGTTTACTCAGATAATATTATATCCTTCTCAGGTCTCTGATGGAGTTGAAGACTATATAGTTATAGTTTCCCTTGTTAACAAATTCAGAAAAGACATTCACAAAAGAGGTGATTTCATTTAGATTGCCTTTATATATGTGTGTATTTTAGGAAGCTTCTGTTAGGTTTCTATATTACTATTCAAATGGCACTAAATTTAGCTTTCTCTCACTGTATATTCTTCCTCATCCCTCTTTCCCTCCCCCTTACCTACTTGATCCTTCTGTTCCAGTCTCCTAGCATCCATTCATAACCATCTATTCTATTTCTCTTTTTATGGCGATCTATCTGTTGAGCTCAGTCCCTTACTCATGTCCAGGTCATGTTTAGACGGTCATATTGGTGAGACTTTATGGGTGTAGCTTCTGATATGACTAGGTGGCACAGTCTCACAGAAAACTCTCAGATTCTCTAGTTCTTAACATCTTTCCACCCCCTCTGCCTTCAAGATAACCCTCATCCAAGAAGTGAAAGAACTCTAAGATGAAACATGTCAAACATTGAAGAAGGAAATGGAATAAAACATCAGAAGATGGAAAATTGGTGTATAAGTATGGATCAGCAGTCATGAGGGATCACATATGGGAGCCTGGTGATGACTAGGTGTGGAGATACACTATGTAAGAATTCAATGGTACTAGAGTTTTCACAATATGTGGATGACAAGATGTTCTATGCCCCTGCTTTTAGGGCTTCCCTCTGTAAAGACCTGGACACAGATTCCAAGTGATGTTGGGAGAAACCGAGGCAAGGCAGCTGATGATAGCTGCATGCTTAGTTTTCCATCTCAGCACCTCAGAAAATAATTTTGTTCTTTTCTTCACCTGCAAATGAAGACAACATACTCCACAAGAGAGGCTGAAGAAAATCCCACTGACATCAACCACACCATTCAACATGATGTTGGGTTTTCATGTCTTAGTAATTTTATAGTGTAAATCCCACCAGTGCATACATCCTTCATCATAGAGATCAAGTCTGTCTATTCCAGTTTGGTTTGTGTGTGTGTGCATGCATGTGCATGTGCGCGCGTGTGTGTGTGTGTGTGTGTGTGTGTGTGTGTGTGTGTGTGTGTGTGTGTGTAGTACCCACAGAAGCCAGAAGAGGGAGTTGGATCTCCTGGAACTGTAGTTACAGACAATGGTAAGTTGTCCAAATGAAGATGCTACAAACCAATCTTGGGTTCTTTGACACTCTTAAGCCCTGAGCCATCTCTCAAGCCCCCAGGTTACTTTGTACAAGAATCTGATCCTCAACCCAAAAGGAAATTCTAATTATTTTGCAACCCTATCTGTGTTGATTCATAACATAATGATCTAACTGTGAAGAAAACAGGTTCTTTGGCATGACACTGGGACAGGAGACAGACAGGAATGCTTTCTCATGGTTATAACTCAGTACTGTTCCTCAAGTTATAATAATTAATTCATGAAATAAAGTTAAAACATACTCTGCTAGTAAAATGTTTTTTCTGGGACACCACTTATTGCAGCCTCAGTTGCAGGGCAGTAGACAAGACTCCTGCTGGCAGGCCTGACCACCCCCACATCAGACCTGTAATCTACAAGCCCCACCCATCCCCAAACCCACCCATCCCCCAAGACTGCAGCTGCACCCTGAGACACAGACTCCACTAGCTCTGATTTGACCAAGAGCTCCAACTAGACCAAGAGCTCTCAGAGACACAAATACCTCCAGTGCTAATTGGACCAAGAGTGGCTCCCTGAGACACAGACATCATTGACACCAATTGGAGAAAGAGATGGGTGGACGCCAGTGCAGGAATACAGTCAACAACATGAAGAGCACTATGGCAGCACCAGAACCTAGTGGTTCTACATCCGTAAGACCTGATCATCCCAAAGTAGAAGAAGCAGAAAAAATGACCTTAAAAATGACTCTATGAAGATGACAGAAGCCTTTAAAAAGGAAATGAAAAATTCCCTTAAAGAAATTGAGGAAAAGACAAAAAATTGGAAGAAATCAATAAATTCCTTAAAGAAAACCAAGAAAAAGCAATTAAACAGGTGAAGGAAGCAGCTCAAAACTTGAAAATTGAAATAAAGGCAATAAAGAAGACACAAACAAAGGGAATGATGGAAATGGAAAATCTGAATAAATGAACAGGAATTACAGATGTAAGCATAACCAACAGAATGCAAGAGATGGAAGAGAGAATCTCTGGCATTGAAGATACAATAGTGGAAATAGATTTGTCAGTCAAAGAAAACATTAAAGCCAACAAAGTCATAACACAAAACATCCATGCTGTCTGGGACACCGTGAAAAGACTAATGTAAGAATAATGGGGATAGCCGGGCGTGGTGGTGCACTGCCTTTAATCCCAGCACTCGGAGGCAGAGGCAGGAGGATCTCTGTGAGTTCGAGGCCAGCCTGGGCTACCAAGTGAGTTCCAGGAAAGGCGCAAAGCTACACAGAGAAACCCTGTCTCAAAAAACCAAAAAAAAAAAAAAAAAAAAAGAATAATGGGGATAGAAGAAGGAGAAGAATACCAGCTCAAAGGCACAGAAAGTATATTCAACAAAATTATAGAAGAAAACATTCCCAATCTAAAGAAGGAAATGCCTATGAAGATACAAGAGGCTTATGGAACACCAAATAGACTGGACCCCAAAAAGATCCTCTCATCACATAATAATCAAATCACTAAATATACAGAATAAAGAAATAATATTAAGAGATGCAAAGGAAAAGGCCAAGTAACATATAAAGGCAGACCTATCAAAATAATACTTGACTTCTCACTGGAGACCCTGAAAGCTAGAAGGTCTTGGACAGACATTTTGCAGACACTAGAAGACAATGGATGCCAGCCCAGACTATTATACCCAGCAAAACTCTAAATCACCATAGATGGAGTAAACAAAATATTCTGTGACAAAACCAGATTTAAACAATACCTATCATATCTCTGCCCCAGTTGCCGGCCAGCAGGGAAAACTCCTGTGGGCAAGCTCCTCCATCAAAACCCTATTGGACCTAGCAATCCACAAGACCCATGGCCTGCCCCAATATCCATCCCCCTGCAACCCCAGTGGCTTTCTGAGCCACAGAACCAGTCAGCTTGGATTGGATCAAGAGCAGCTCCCTGAGACACAGAATCTGCCAGCTCCAATTAGATCAAGAGCTAAGATTGGACCCAGAGTGGCCTCCTGAGACACAGACACAGCAAGCACAGACTGGACCAATAGCAGCTCACTCAGACACAGGCATCTTTTGTACCTACTGGAGGAAGAGATGGGGAGACACCAGTGCAAAAATACATACAACAACATAAACAGCAATACGGCAACACCAGAACCTACTGGTTCTACAATAGCAAGACTTGAACATCACAATGTAGAAGAAGCAGAAGAAAGTAACCTTAAAAATAACTTCATGAAGATGCTAAGGCCTTTAAAGAGGAAATGAAAAATTTGCTTAAAGAAATTGAGGAAAAGACAAACAAAAAATTGGAAGAAATCAAGAAATTGAGGAAAAGACAAAAAAATGTTGGAAGAAATCAATAAATCCCTTAAAGAAAGACAAAAACCATGAAAAAGCAATTAAACATGTGAGGGAAACAGTTCAAGACCTGAAAAGGGAAATAGAAAAAATGAAGAAGACACAAACAGAGGGAATGCTGGAAATAGAAAATCTGAGTAAATGAACAGAAACACAAATGCAAGCATAACCAACAGAATACAAGAGATGGAAGAGTATAAAGGATACAATAGAGGAAATAGATTTGTCAGTCAAAGAAAATAGCAAAGCCCAAAATGTCATAACACAAAATGTCCAGAAAATCTGGGACACCAAGAAAAGGCCAAATCTAAGAATAATAGGGATAGAAGAAGGAGAATACCAACACAATGGCATAGAAAATATAGTTAACAAAATCATAGAAGAAAACTTTTCCAACTTAAAGAAGGAAATACCTATACTACTCTTGCAGATGCCAAAGTTTGGTTCCCAGCATCCATGCTAGGTTTATCTCAAGGGCTTGTGACTCCATATTCAGGGGTCTAGTGCCCTCTTCTGGCATCCCCAGACACTGCATTCATGAATGCAATACCCACACAGATATACATATGCATTTAACATATACATATGTTAAAATAACAAAAACTAATGTTTTAAAATTTTACTCAGTGTGATGTCAAGAATTTTATGGACAACCAGATGCAATCTGATTTTCATTTAATGCATTTTTCACTTAGAAAAATCAATTCTTGTATGATATACTATATAGGTATGAATGATTATCTATCCTTTATTTTTATATTTCAGTTGCATGTTTTCAGATATTATATTCATTAATTTAGTGTGTGTGTGTGTGTGTGTGTGTGTGTGTGTGTGTGTATGGGGTTTCACACATGCCATTGTGCATGTGTGGATGTCTGAGGACAACTTGTGGGAGTCAGTTCTCTCCTTCAGCCATGTGGGTTTCAGGGATAAAACTCATATCATCAGGCTGTGGGTCAAGTGCCTTTACCCACTGATTCATTTAGTCAGTTCTTCGTATTTTACTCACAATGAAGTATTATTTAATAAATCTATGATTGCTTCATAAAATACTTCTTACATGTATTTGGATTTTATCCTGCTCTTTTTATACACTTTTCTAGTTAGAGGTTCAAAGAGGCAGGGCTGGAGATGTTGTTCAGTGGTTAACTCTTTTTGCTTTGTCAGAGGACACAGGTTCAGTTCTCAGCACCCATATGATGGCTTAAAATCATCTGCAATTCCAGTTCTAAGAGGTATTATACCCTCTTCTGGTCTCTGCAAACACTGCACCTATGTGGTGCACATAAACACATATCAGCAAACATCCATACACATGAAATAAGGTTTAAAAATCCTTTTAAATATGTAGGTAGTAAGCATGAATAATTTTTTCCTCTAAAAAACACATGTGAGCTTTCTTGGACAATGTCATAATTGTGTTATAGACCTCTAGAGGTAGAAACTTGACATTCTTTACCTTCCTCAAAGTAAATGCCATCCTCCAATCAGGAATAAGAATAAATATTCATGAGGTGCAACGTTCACTAATAATTTCCTTTTTCTCCCCTATCTCTGTAGTGATTTTTGGATCCTGGTTTGATCACACACTTGGATGGTTAACCAGGAGAGACACAGAGAACTTTCTACTAATGTCCTATGAGGAGCTACAGAGGGTAATTCTCTTTTACTGTGTTTCCTACATTGCTCATATCTGCCTTTGTTCCTTTCCTTTGTATTTCTCTAGGGGTAAACAATCGAGTAAGTGAGTGGGAGACTATCATAGTTAGCATCGTTGTCAACTTGACACACCTGTGAGAGGAGCTATCCATGGAGAAAATGCCTCTACTAGATGTCTGGAGGGATTTTCTCAATTAATGATTAATGTAGGGGAGCCTCGCCACTCTGGGTGCTATATCCATAGGCAGTGGGCTTGGGATGTATAAGAAAGGTAGCTGAGTAAGCCAGAGGGAGCAAGTCAGTGAGCAGCATTCCTCTGTGGGCTCTGCTTCAGTTCCTGCCTCAAGTTCCTGCCTGGCTTCCCTCCATGATGCTCAAAACCCAGAAGCTGGATAAGCCCCTCCTCCCCCAGGTTGTTATTGGTCAGTATTTTATCATGGTAACAGAAAAATCAAACCCAAAGAGGGAAGGTGTGTAAAACCCAGCCTTTCATTGCCTGCATAACCTCAGCGCGTTCTAACTCATCCTGTGACTCACTGTTCTCCTGAAACTGCAAAAACAGTAGTATTCAACTAACACAATAAAAGTGACAACTATCTAGAATAGTGAATGTCGTGCTACATGTGTGGTTGATAAGTCTTAGCCACGTCTTATTAAAGACACGTGCTTCATCTAAACGTTCCTTCAGTTTCAGAGTAAGAATCTGATGGCTTTTGTTCAGAACGCTAGCCTGGCACATGCTCTGGGTTCAAGCTCAACAACATTAGTACACGAAAGTTGTCACAGTGGCTCCCACCCTGGCAACCTGACCACATCAACACATTTGATGCAGGCACCTCAATAGCTTCATATTGGGGCCCAGGGACAATCAGATGGAGTATCGAACATAAAACTTAGGCAAGGACCTTTTATATAGACTTTTAGAGAATGTTCCAGGCTCGAGTCTTAAGTCAGAACTAAGAACTGGCCAACAGGAATCTCACCATTGTAAACTATGTATTATATACAGCAATTCCAATACTCCAAAAGAAGTGTTTTTTTCATACAACTCCTTCTCTCTTTCAAATCCCTTCTATTGGCTGATTTAATCCAGTGACCACTGAAATTCCCATTTCTTTCTGTGGTATACAGTATTTTTGTAGAAAGTGCCTGTTCATTTTGGGCCTCCACTTTTCAATCTAATTTACATCCAGTTGGATTCATGAGTCTTGTTTTTTCCCAACAAAATTTGCCAATGAAAAGTTGGTAACCAAGGGTAATGATGAGTGTAATGGGGAGGAGCAGAAAAAATATTTCATGTATTTTATATGAAATCTAGATTAGCCGTGTGGGGGGCACACAGGGAGAAGCAGGAGATGGACTGTTCAGGTGAGGGAAAGGGTAAGTAGGAAGGGGTAAGGTGGACAGCAAAGCATGATGGGTGATGAGGTGAACATGAGTTCAGTACAATGATACACATGTATAAAAAGTGACATAATGAAATCCTACATTTTATACACTTAAAATTGATTTGTTTTTCATAAGGAAAAGTCAGGGGTTGAGGTTGGCTTAGCTGTTCAGAGCATTTGCTGCTCTTCCAGAGGACCTGAGTTTGGGGCCCAAGCCCATGCCAGTTAGCTCATAACTGCCTGTAACAATAGCTCCAGGGGAATCTGATACTCTCTTCTGGCCTCCATGAACATATACAAACACACACACACACACACACACACACACACACACACACAGACACACACACAGACATACACATACACACACATACACACATGCACAGACACACACACAGAGTAATGGACACAGACATACACATGCAACACACATACATACACACACATGCACAGACACACACATGCACAGACATACACAGGCACACACACAGATACAGACATAGATGCAGACACACACACACACACACGTGCACAGACACACACACATGCACAGACATGCACAGCCACACACACAGACACACACATATGCACAGACACACAGGCACACACACAGACACAGACACAAATGCAGACACACATACACACAGACACAGACACATACACACACAGACACATACATACACACACACACACACACACACACACACACTTTTTTTCTGAGCTGGTGGCTGGCAGGCAGACTTGACGAAGGAATGGGTTTTCTTTTCATGACTCCTTTATCCCTTCACAATGTAAGACAGAGTATGAAAACTGTGAAGTTGGTGCTGGAGCGATGGCTGAGTGGCTAAGAGTACATGCTGCCTTTACAGAGGACCTGGATTCGATCCCCAGCTCCCACATGGTGGCTCCCAGCCACCTCTAATTCCAACTCAGAGAGATCCATTGTCCTTTTCTGGCCTCAGTGCTCACTGTATGCACATGCATCATATATATATATATATATATATATATATATACATTATAAATTTACACACATGCATTTATTATAAATCTATGTATTCATATTATACTGCATAACATATCATATAGCATATACATCATATACAACTTATAAACATAATATAAAATATATTATAACCAAAAGGCAGAGAGAGAGAGCATCGAAATTAGCAAAATCAGAAATGAAAAGTTAGACAACTAACATTGAGGAAATCCAGAGAATCATGAGGTCATACTTTAAAAACCTGTACTCCACAAAACTGGAAAATCTAAAAGAAATGGACAATTTTCTGGATAGGTACCACATACCTAAGTTAAATCAAGACCAGATAAACTATTTAAATAGACCAATAACCCCTAATGAAATAGAAACAGTCATTAGAAGTCTCTCAACCAAAAAAGCCCAGGACCAGATGGTTTCAGCACAGAATTCTACCAGATCTTCAAAGAAGAGCTAATATCAATACTCTTCAAATTGTTCCACACCATAGAAACAGAAGAAACATTACCAATTTTTTTATGAGGCTACAATTACCCTGATTCCCAAGCCAAACAAAGATGCAACAAAGAAAGAGAACTACAGACCAATCTCCCTCATGAACATTGCTGCAAAAATACTCAATAAATACTGGCAAACAGAATCCAAGAACACATCAAAACAATTATCCACCATGATCAAGTAGGCTTCATCCCAGGGATGCAAGGATGGTCAAGGAAATCAAGGGGACACAAGTTGGAAATGAACTTATAAATATATATAACATAGTTCAACATACGAAAGTCCGTCAATGTAATACACCATATAAACAAACTCAAAGAAAAAAACCACATGATCTTCTCATTAGATGCTGAAAAAGCCTTTGACAAAATTCAACACCCCATCGTGATAAAGGTCTTGGAGAGATCAGGAATACAGGGAACACACCTAAACATAAGAAAGGCAATTTACAGCAATCCAACAGCCAACATCAAATTAAATGGAGAGAAACTCAAAGCGATTCCACTAAAATCAGGAACAAGGCAAGGCCGTCCGCTCTCCCCATACTTATTCAATATAGTATTTGAAGTTCTAGCTAGAGCAATAAGACAACAAAAGGAAATCAAGGGGACACAAATTGGAAATGAACTTATAAATATATATAACATAGTTATGTATATCAGTATATATTATATATGAATATGTATATGATGTAGGGTGTTGGAAACAAAAGTTCAGGTCACATAATAAGGAAGTATTCACCTTCTTGAGAACTCAAGGGCTATGTCACCATCAGTGCTTGTATCCACTCTCTCCTGATAACTCCTTTTCCACCCACAGGACCTCAGAGGCAGCACGCAAAAAGTGTGTCAATTTCTGGGCAAATATCTGACTCCAGAACAGCTTGATTCTGCTGTCCGAAACTTGTCCTTTTCAGTCATGAAAGAGAATAGCATGTCCAACAGCCTAATGCTAAGAAATCCCAAAGATGGCACCGTCTCCAATATACCATTGCTGAGAAAGGGTAAGAAAGGATATCGTGTCAAGGTTGTGTTGTAGAAATGGGTAGGTGTTTGATGTTTGCATGAAGCGTGAGTCATGAAAACAGACATGCTTGGAAGCTAGTTTCATATTCCATCATATTCTTTCAGAAGAGTCGCTGCCCACAGATCCGTTACTGAGAATCCTTAAACCATGGTTAAGCAGAGAAGGAGAGGTGCCTATGCCCTCCTGGCTCTGCCTGTGTGATGGACAAGTCCTGTCTATACACTTAGACCAGTCAGTCTCAGTGACATCCGTCTGTAAGAAACCAGAGGTGTAGTCACAGGAACAGCACTTTCCAATTCAGAGGGTTTACAATAGAAAACCCATGCAAACATCCATGTGTCTACATGACAGATACAACGCCATTCGTCAGTAACAGAGTTTACTGACAGATGTAGCAACTTGGATGGATTCCAGTGGCCTTATGCTGAGCGACAAGAGTCAACAACAAATCTACACATAATATATTTATGTAACATTCATAAAATAGAAAATAATTGTAGAGGCAGAGAATATGTTGCTGATGTTCAGGGATCCAGGGTGGTGGCACTTGATGGTTCATATATGATTAAAAAAGTAGTAGTATTGGGAGATGTTTGTGCACTGGACTATTTATGTATTTCAGTGGAAATGGATTACAAAACAATTCCACACGGAGAAAAGTGATGTAGAACACATCCATTTCCCTAGCAGAGATTTTTCTGATCACAGCATTGTGTAACTTAACCATATTCCCTTGACTATAATACAAACTTTGTTGTAAAAAAAGTTGAAGGTCACAAACTTTCAGTGTCCATTTTGTAACCTGTATCTCTGTCACATAGTTATTTTTCTTTTCACATGGAGGGCAGGACTGAGGTGCAGGTATGAAAATTCCCTCAGTTTTTCCTTCAAAGTTTCAAGACTAGGATTTTTCCACCTGACATTACGGACGCTCACAGGTACCAACCTCAAATCATCGCAAGCCCTGTCCCTTTTGTGCTAACGTAGTTTTGACAGTTGGCAGTTGGTCTGAAGCAGAAAATTGTAGGATGACTCATTTTGGTCTTGAGAGAAAATACAACTGGATGGTTGAGGTGGGAGTGTGACAGGCTTGGCTGTGCAAGTGGGATTTGGACTCATTTTCCTGGTGCTTTTCCTTCTGTGTTTGATTGACAGGCATCTGTGGTGACTGGAAGAATCTCTTCACTGTGGCTCAAAGTGAAGCCTTTGACAGAGTCTATCAGGAGATGTCGAGGCTGGATCCTGGTCTCTTCCCCTGGTCGGCACGATGTTGATCAATGCCCCCACCCACCTACCCCCTCATCCCAGATAGGGTTTCTTAGTGTAGTCCTGGCTGTGCTGGACCTAGCTCTGTAGACAGGCTGGCCTCAAACTCAGAGATCTGCCTGCCTCTGCCTCCTGAGTGCTGGGATTAAAGGTGTGCACCACCAATGCCCGGCTGTCTGGTTATAAGACTGTAAACATTTTAAGGACTCTGAGTGTTAGCTACTAAACTTAAAAACAAATCTATCTGTGCCTTTTTTGTCATCTGGATGCAAGTTAGTCATCTGGGGCCAGGAAATCTGATGGAGAAAATGCCTCTATCAGTTTGGTCTGTATGAGGGCCCGGCCCACTCAAGGTGGTGCCATCCTTGGGGAAGTGGCTCTAGGTTGTATGAAAAAAGCAATCTGAGCAAGTCACAGGGAGCAAGCCAGTAAGCATTATTCCACCACGGTCTCTGTTTCAGTTCCTGCCTCAGTTTCCCATGATGATGGACCTGTAAGCCAAATAAACCCTTTCCTCCCCATGTCGCTTTGGGTCAGTGCTTTATCACAGGAATGGAATGAAGATTGGAATACTACTATCCTCTTGAGTTGCCAGGTGGTTCATATCACAAAACTCAGAACAAAATAATTTTTAAAAAACTTGAGTCTAGAGTAGACATATCTGTACCTGGTTTCTAAAACTGAATTGCAAGTAAGGTATTCATAATAAAACGTCAATTTATTGTTGCTTTCAAACAGCTACAGTGGTGAATTTATTGGTATTGAAGGGGGTCAGCAGAGAGAAGTGTATGCCTGCCTGAGCTTTAAATCTCCAGTTATAAGGAACAAAGGGTCAACACTTTGCTAGTCAGAACTCAAAACAGGTCAGGCTAGAGTGGCAGCTCAGCAGTTGAGAGCACCATGGCTCTCGCAGAAGAAGGGAGTTTGCCCACATCCACACCAGACCCTCACAGCTGCCTTTAAATCCAGATCCAGGGGATCTAGTGCCCTCTGGTGGCCCCACAGGCAACTTCACTCATGGGCACACACAATTTAAAATTAAAGAGTAGGAATCCCACTAGGTTAAGGAAAGAAATCTACATTGCATTAAGCGTACCAGAGTCAAATCGAAGCTGAATTATTAGGGTGGGAAAAACCAGTTATTTCTATTAGGAAAGCTCAACTGAATGAGTAAGAATATTTTTTCTAGTTTTTGAAAAAAGTAATTTACGGACTTGAGAGATAAATCAGAGATGAAGAGTGCTCACTGCTTTTGCAGAGGACCCAGGTCCATTCCAAGAACCCACATGGTAGCTCATAATCACATGTAACTACAGTTCCAGGGGATCTGATAGCCTCTTGACTTCCAAGGGCTTCTGTGCACACATGGTACACACACACCTGGTACACACATATCCGTTTAGTAAATATTTTCTTACAAGGAAAAAATAATCTAACTATTCAGTGGTTCTTAACTTTCCTAATTCCTCAACTTGTTAATACAGTTCATTTTGTGGTGACCCCCCCAACCAAAAATTATTTCATTGCTACTTTTTAGCTGTAATTTTGCTACTGTTATGAATCATAATGTAAATGTCTGATAAGCAGGATATATGATATACAATCCCATTTGAAGTTGTGACCCACAAGTTGAGAAATACTGGTTTAGATTAAAATTTAAAATATTGTTTAAATAGGACTGAGTTCTTTATGGTAATTTACAGCCAACATAATAGTGACTAACAGTTAACATGTAAAATCTTAAGTTTTAGAGGTTTATTATTTGTGTGTATATATGTGAATCTGTGTGCTTGCATGTAGGTGTCTGTGGAAGCCTGGAAAGCACATCAGATACCCTAGAGCTGGAGTTACAGGCAGTTTTGAGCCACACAATGTATGTGCTGGGGTTTGAACTCTGGCCCTCTGAGGAGCAGGGAGCACTTTAAACCACTGTGTTATCTTTCCAGCCCCTCTTTGAAGGAATAAAGGGTGAAACTTAGGCCTGATCCCTGGAACTTGGAAAAGAATTTTTGAGATCACTTTTCCAAAAGTATGGATTCCTGATTTTAACTTTGGGGATTCTAGATATGATCTTCATGCTTCCCATTTCTGCATTGTGACGCTGGTGTCTTTTAGGATCACGGCATGAACTACACAGTTCAGGTGGATGTTCACTGCACTGAGAACTACACCAGTGTAGACATGTTACCAACATGACTCCCAACCAGAACTGTAACAGAATTGGGGTCTCTTCATGTTCAAAACTCCTAAGACTCATTCATGTTTTCAAACATGCTCAGAGTTTATTGAATGTATTTGTTATCTAAATATTGCAAAGTGGTGAGGGGAAGTATAAAGACGGATGGGGGCAGGACACTGTGAAAGAACAACCCTGGAATCAGCTACCAGTACCAGGTGTGCAACTTGGGACAGGGTACACAGGAGAAATATGGCGAAGGAAAAGCCATTGTTTCAAGATCAGTTCTTGCTGTTCCATACCAGACGGACACCTCTCCTCTCGCTTTCCTCTTTGACCCAGGGACAATGTAAGATATCCAGTTTTCCCTTCGTTTCCACAGCTTGCAGTAGCATCTGTGACTCCTTAGTCAATGCAGATTTGTCCAGTCTGGAGTGAAAAAGAAAGTGCTGTTTATTTTTATTACATTTACTAATTTGTATGTGTTTATACAGGCACATGCTACAGTGCACATGGAAGATCAGAGGTCAATTCATGGGAGTCCATCCTCCCCCTTCTATTATGTGGGTCCTGGGTTGTCAGGCTGGACAGAAAGTGCCTTCACCCACTGAGTCATATCAGCATCTCAAGTTTTGTTGACAATCACTTTCCTCTCTTTACCTCTATGCTGACCTCTCTGTCACCCTTCTCTAGGAATGAATGAGTGCACCGAGTGTCAAGAGAAGGCGTGATTCTATCCCAGAGAGTAGGGACCCTCTCATATATATAGATGTGTAATGTAGATGTCTATATAAAGAATCTATCAAGATGTTAAGATTAAAGTTAAAAAACATTGAAGTAAAAATGACTGTTTTCAGCCATTCATTGTTTAATTGCCTAACCACAATTATTATTATTCCTTATTCATGCATTATAAATTAATATAGTGTTGGCTTTTCTCAAACTTGTGAATACTAGTATAATGTCATTCTCACCAATCTCATAATCGTAAGCCACTCCCTTTTGTGTCCCTACTCACTTTCTATGAGACATTTAAAGCTTATCCTACATCTTAGCTTACCCATGAACATATCTGATGCTCATCTGTTCTCACTGCCTGTTCCACCCATGCCATTATCACTAAGCTTACCTAAAAAATAAAAATGACCACTCATTATCTTTACACTTATATTTAAAAATCCATTGGTTTATTCTTTGATAATTTCATATATATATATATATAATGTATTTTGATCATATCCTTTCCCCATTCTCCTCCACATCCCTTTCCAAACTTCATGTCCTTTTCTTCTCCAATAGCTCACTGAGTCTAAGTCGTGATGCCCACAAGTGTGTGGATGTAGGTGCATGCTCTGGAGAATATGCAACCTACAGGGCCCACATCCCTGAAGAAAACTGACCCTCCTTCCCCTTGAAGCCACAAATGTCCCTAGCTCCTCAGCTGGGGCGGGGTCATGAGCCCCTCCTCTGTCTGTGCTGAAGGGCTGACCAGCTTGAGCTTGTGCAGGTCTTGTGCAGACAGCCGCTGCTCCTCTCTGGCCATGAGTGTACCTGCCTTCTCAAGTCTAGAAGAGGCTGGTGTGCAGCAGTCCTGCCATACTCTTACCATGTTTTTACCCCTTCTTCCTCAGTGTTCCCTGGACCTTGGAAGTAAGGGATCACACCTCCCTTTAAAAAATAATGTCTTAAGCAGTCAACACTCAACACGGTTAATTTTTTTTCTTGAAAAATTTCCTCTAGATTTTTGGGCAGTAGTTCCCCTTGAATTTCACAAATTGAGATTGGAACACAGGTCTCTCTGGTAGGGTACAGCTGGCTGCCTCAATTTTCTCCACCTTCTCTGCCTGCTTTTTTCTTGCCTGATGTCCATAACCATAAGTCATGTCACATTTAACTACAAAGAGTGGATTCAGATCTGCCAGGATCTTTTAGATCTGCTGCCCATTTCAGCCCCTGCCTGTCCAACCTCCCCTTCAGTCAATACTGCCCCAACCACAGCCTTCTCATCATGATTTACCCCTCTGTGTCCACACCCCAGCCCTTCTCAACATCTCATCCTTGCCTGCACATTACTCTTTATAACCCCAGTTATATAAGACCTAAGGACCTAAGTCAACAGGGGAGGCATGAGCCATTTTTCTCACCGAATGTTCCTCAAAACATTTTCACAGGCACTTACGTAATCAACCTGCATACATGGAATAAGTTCTCAATTGTAAATGAAATATTAAGAAACATAACTTTGATTTACAATTCCATACAGCAATTTCAGAACCCTTTCTGACTCTAGACTAGAGGTGAACATTTATGGCAGTGTTTGTCATCGCCTGAGCTGGGTGATGGTGTCTCCAGAACACATGAAAATGCCCAACCAAGTTGTTCCCAGTGGTATAACACTGGCCTGGTAGTTATAGGACTAGTCAATCACTTTTTAATTGGATGATGATGCCTGTTCCACAGGGGAGATTTAATGTCTGCTACTGTAAACATTGTCAAAATCCCATGGTTGAGGGGACCACACAGACCCTAGAGGGAAAGCTACTGTGGTTCCTGTGGTTCCCTTAAATGGGCATGTTGTGAAATTGCCATCTAAATGTTTACATTTATACCCATAGATTTGTACTTCTCACAGCCTTGGTCAAAGAAGCCCCCCTTTTTTGTTTTTTTTTTTTGTTTTGGAAAGAATTTCAAATTTACAGAGAGTTGTATGGATGAGAAGTCAGCAGAAGCTCCTGGCACCACAACAGATATTTACCCAGATACTTGTTGAAGTATCATTAATATTTTATCTCTCTGTATAAACACATATTGTATATGCATTTACACAAATCATAGGTAGTGGTTAATGTAGATTCACAACTGGTTGAAAATGCTGAGAGCAAGTGTCTATGAATGCTGAGTCATAGATGGATCATTTATCAACCTCCCCATCCAAGGCTCATGGATGATCATGAAAGAAGGGACAGACAGACCTCAAGAGCGGAGGGTGAGAAGAAGCACTATGAAATGCTATCTTGTAGACATGACATGACCGTTTTATGCATCCACTCACAGTTGGTGCTGAGGTTGTGGGCACAAGACCTGCATTCAAAATTCCAACATGGGTCAGGGAGGGACTCTGAGCCCCTCCCCTAGCTGAGGAACTATTGGCAGCTGATGACAGCTGAGTGAGACTGACTCTTAGTATCTGGCTGTTGGTAGGTTGCCCAGGCCCCAGTAGACGACCCCATGCCCATAAGCACATGGTCAGCAGGACTTGGAGTCAGGGGGTTATTAATTGGGATTGAAAGGTCCTGGGAGAGTTGGAGGTTGTTAGTGGGGGGTGGAATATGATCAAAACACATTGTGTACATGTATGAAAATTTAAAAGAATAAATAAAATTATTATTAAAATTATCTTATGGGCTGGAGAGATGGCTCACACGGTAGCTCACAACTATCTGTAACTCCGTCCCAAGGCATCTGATGCCCTCTTCTGGCCGTTTTAGGCCCTGGGCAGGCATGTGGTGCATAGACTTAAATGCAGAGAAAACACTTTTATACATAACAATATTCTAAATAATAATTTGGCACTGAAAATGAGTTATACCTTGAGAGACCATTTAATGACTTACACAAAGTATACTATCTATGTGAACTCATAAATATTTTATAACTTTTATTACCAATTCTTGCTTTTGTAAATGTTATAGGATATCCACATACAACATTTGTTTACATGTGAGTTGTGTGTGTTTGTGTGTGTGTGACTATGATCTGTATATGAGTAAGAACATGTGGTTTTTTTTCCTTTTTCAGGTTAGTTGACTATTTGCTATACTTCTAAGTCCACTAATTTTTTTTTTAAATATTATGATTTCATTATTCTTTAGAGTTGAATGATAATTTTTAAAAATAAGCCAAGTTTACAAAAGCTTCTCAGTTTCAGGAGGTCCCATTTATTAATTGTTGCTCTCAGTGTCTGTGCTACTGGTGTTATATTTAGGAAGTGGTCTCCTGTGCCAATTTGTTCCAGACTACTTCCGACGAAACGACAGCCTATAGAATGGGAAAAGATCTTCACCAACCCCACATCTGACAGAGGGCTGATGTCCAAAATATATAAAGAACTCAAAAAGCTAGACTTCAAAATACTGAACAATCCAATTAAAAATGGGCTACAGAGTTTAACAGAATTCTCAACAGAAGAATCTCAAATGGCTGAAAGGCATTTAAGGAATTGCTCAACATCCTTAGTTATCAGGGAAATGCAAATCAAAACAACTCTGAGATACCATCTTACACCTGTCAGAATGGCTACGATCAAATACTCCTCCACTGTTGATGGGAATGCAAACTTGTACAGCCACTCTGGAAATCAGTATGGCGGTTTCTCAGAAAATTGGGAATGAGTCTTCCTCAAGACCCAGTTATACCACTCTTGGGCCAAGGAATGCCGAATTTTACCACAAGGACACATGCTCAACTATGTTCATATCAGCATTACTTGTAACAGCAAGAACCTAAAAACAACCTAGATGTCCCTCAACTGAAGAATGGATAAAGAAAATATGGCACATATACACAATGGAGTACTACTCAGCAGTAAAAAACAATGATCTCATGAAATTTGCAGGCAAATGGATGGAACTAGAAAATATCATCTTGACTGAGGTAACCCAGACTCAGAAGGACAAACATGGTATGTACTCACTCATAAGTGGATACTAAATGTGAGGGAAGGGATGGCCAGACTGCAACCCACAACTCCAGAGAGGCTAGCTAACAGGGAAAGACCCTAGGAGGGACACATGGATGATCCTGTGAAGGAGAAGTGGATGAGATCTACATGAGTGGACTGGGTGTGGGGGGTGACAGAGGGCGAGTTGTGGGGGAAGAGAACATGGGGAAATGGGAAGGTCAAGCTCGAACAAGGACAGAGTGGGAGGGCAGGGAGGAAGATACCATGATAGATGAGGACATCATGGGAATAGGAAGAGGCAGGGTGCTGGGGAGGCTTTCAGGAATCCACAAGGCTGACCCCCCACCTTGGTCTGTGCTGGCAGTGGTCCAGAGGGTGCCTGGACTGGACTGCTCTGGTGACCAGCTTAACAAATAACCTAGCTGTCATCATAGAGCCTTTGTCCAGTGACTGATGGAGGCAGATACAGAGATCCACGGCCAGGCACCAGACTGAGCTCCGGGAATCCAATTGATGAGAGAGGAGAGACACTGCAGATGAGGGACATCGAGATCATGATGGGAGGACGTGCAGAGATGACTGACCACACTAGTGGAAGCCCATGAACTGTGGACTGGTGGCTGTGGAGCCCCCATAGGACTTGACTAGGCCTCTGGATACGGAAGATGGATGTTTGGCTCAAACTGTTTGGGGGGATGCTGTGGGATGGTCTGTATGTCAAATTGCTCTGATTGGTCAATAAATAAAACACTGATTGGCCAGTGGCCAGGCAGGAAGTAGGTGGGACAAGGAGAGAGGAGAAGTCTGGGAAGCGGAAGGCTGAGGCAGAGAGACACTGCCAGCCGCCACCGTGACCAGCAGCATGTGAAGACGCCGGTAAGCCACCAGCCACGTGGCAAGGTATAGATTTATGGAAATGGATTAATTTAAGCTATAAGAACAGTTAGCAAGAAGCCTGCCACGGCCATACAGTTTGTAAGCAATATAAGTCTCTGTGTTTACTTGGTTGGGTCTGAGCGGCTGTGGGACTGGCGGGTGACAAAGATTTGTCCTGACTGTGGGCGAGGCAGGAAAACTCTAGCTACAGGGGGCACCAAGGTAGGGGGATCGGGATCTGTCCCTGGTGCATGGGCAGGCTTCTGGAATCCGGTGCCTTGTGGTGTGACACCTTGCACAGCCTTGGTGCAGTGGGAAGGGGCTTGGACTTGTCTAGGCTCAGTGTGCTGGGCTCTGCTGACTCCCCATGGGAGACCTTGATTTGGGGTTGTGGGGTGGCTTGGGAAAGAGGGCTGGGGGTGGGTGGGAGAAGGAAGAAGTGGGGATCTGTGGATAGTATGTGGAGTGAGTAGAAAATTTAAGAAAAATGAAAAAAAAAAGCCAAGTTTTTAAAAGATGTCTGATGATGTTTGGAGTAATCACCACCAGAGGGCGCTACTCATGAATGGCTGGAAATCAAGGATGGTTCTCAGTGTCCTAGAGTACAAAAGTGATCCTGTACAACAGAATGTCCTAGTCCAGTCTCAACGGGGCTGAGCTTGAGCAAACCACCGCTGAAGAGCTTGCTCTGAAGTTATTCCTGACCCCCAGAGACAGGGAATACTCACCCCAGCACCTTCAAATTACAACTTTTGTGACTCAAAGCCTCACACAGCAGCTGCAGCCCATCGTGGTCGAAGGTTATCCAGTCGAGGTTCAGGCTAGTCAGTGTTTTGCATGTGGTGAGAGCTGAGGCAAGGTCTGCACAGCAGTCAGTTTTGAAGTCATTCATGTCTAACCTGTGACAGGGAAAACACCAGAAACAGAATGTGGTATTTGGTGACAGCCAGTTCCAGGCTTCTGAGCCAAGTCCTAACCAGCCCCAAATGTCCACAGTAAGCAAAAGCACTAAGCAAATCCCGGTTTCACAGAACCGTATTTTTTTTTATTATTTGAGAATTTCATAGATGTAGACAATATGTTCCAATCACATCTGTCTACTATACATTCTTCCAACTCCTCCCAGATCTTCTATTCTACACAGCTCTCTCTTGATACCCTTTTTTAACCCATTAAGTCAGTGGTTCTCAACCTGTGGGTCACAACCCCTTTAGGGTTGAATGTTCCTTTTATAGTGGTCACATATTAGATATCCTGCACACAGATATTTACATTACAATTCATAACAGCAGCAAAATTACAGTTATGAAGTTGCATAGAAAATAATGTTATAGTTGGAAGTCACCTCCACACGAGGAACTGTATGGAAGGGCTGTAGCACTAGGAAGGTGGGAATCCCCTGCACCAAGCCCAATCAGCATCGCCGTAGGTGCTTGGGTTTAGGAATACCCACTGGAGCACAGGCGGCTAGGGCGACATCTCTACAGAAAACTGACTCTCCTCCCATCAGCAGCCCAGGGCAGGGGCTTCTCGAGTGCCTCTGCCCTCCAATCTGGAATTGTGACCCGGATGACTCATGCCAGGTAAGCTGGTGAAGAACCTGTGGCCGGGCATGCCATAGGCCCTAAGGGAAAACCCACTACTTCTGCTTTACTAAGGGGACATAA